>NW_028301612.1:6666666-6969696 GCF_987345545.1 Pholcus phalangioides | reverse complement strand
TCTGAAATTCATTTTTGATCAATTATTTCCTTTATCAATTCAGAAATTACTTTAGATGATTCTCATATTATTTCTTTCATTAACTCTGAAATTATTTCTTTTATTAATTCTGAAATTATTTCTTTCATTAATTCTGAAATTATTTCTTTCATTAATTCTGAAATTATTTCTTCCATTAATTCTGAAATAAAAACTTTCAATGCATCTGTAAATTATTTTTCGCCACATCTGTAAATTATTTTTTTAAATAATTATGAAATTATTTTTTTAAATAATTATGAAATTATTTCTTTCTGTAATTCTGAAATCATTCCTGTTAGTGACAACCCAGGTAATATATCTAATGCACACACAGCGTTAATGGTAGTTGAATGTAGGCTTTATCGATTTATTATTTTTTTATTTTAATTGATTTTCAATGTTTTTTCAGCTATTTCCTAAAACTAATTGGTGGGCCATTTCGGTTCGGAAAGCTCCAAGTACCACATTTAGCCCCATAGGCATTGAAGAGCCCTGCATTAGGTACACAACACACACAAGCAGTACATTACAGTATATAGCAATTCAGTAGAAATTCCTCAAATTAATGCTTGTAAGGTGCATATGCGGTTTTGATAGTAGTAATATTGTCTAATATTGTCTAAAAATAATAATTTTAGAGAAATGAAAACTTTTTTAAACCTTTTTCCTTTTGAAAATTTTTTGCTGCAAACCTTTGTGTGCCATTCTTAACAACATGGCATGCCATTGAATGGTACAGCTGTCTGCAGTTTGGCCACTCTTGATATATATGTACAAATATTTGCATCCCGAACCCTCTCTTATGTCGAAAAAAAAATCAATCAGGCAGTGTAATAGGTGACTATACATGACATAGCAATCATTGACTTCCAATAATTGCAGCAGAAATACTTGCATTGTGATGACTAATACCATCAAATTATTTGAGATGGAAATGTTTTAATGAGTAGCAGCTTTTGCTCCAGAATTTCATGGTTTCAAATCCTTAAAAATTGTCAAGTAAAGTCACTTTCATCGTTAATAATGCAAACAGTGCAAATATTGGAAAAATAGTGATGTTAATGTTATATTTGCCGTCCCCCATCAATACTATATTACCGATTTAGTGGAACCATTAGACCAGATCTGAACAAATCCCAGACACCGGGTCACCATGGTGACCAGAAAAACAATATTGACGCCTAAAATTTTGTATAAGTGATTGCTAAATCATAGCCTCTAGGGATAGTTCAAAATTTTCTAATTTTGTAATAAACTATCTTCCAACGTTGGAAGGAGTCATTAAGTCCCAAAAAAAATCTAAAAAAAATTATTCAAGACTCTTGTGAAAAAACATGTTTGTGTGTGACTCCTATGAAATTTTTCTGGCACCTAAATTTTTTTCTGATTTATCAAGCCCTGCATTACACCAGGGCCTTCTACTCCTATTTTTAAACTTTTACACATTTATAGAGATTTTTACTCATATCCGAAGTTTTTCTCATCCAGAGTAGGTCCAGACCTTCTTATAAAATAGAGATCTCAATTATATTTTTTGTCAAGAAAAAATGCAATCGCGCATTGCCACTAACTTTATTTCCCAGAAATGCTACCCCAACCAACTAAAGTATCCATATAATAAATTTAAGATATTCTAGTGAAAATTTTGAAAACCTTTACGGTGAACTGCATAACAAAACTAACCTTGATTTTTCCTAGATATAAGACTTCATACTGATGACACTGGCCACACTGAACAGCTCCACTAGCACCTGTGACAGATGGGGCAATCACTCCAGTTGCTGATGACAGCAGCATTTGCTGCTGGGCTGTTTCCTGAACTGTCTCCCGGAGGGATGAGAACAACTGCAAAACCTGGAATTTTGAGAGTAAAAAAAAACCATTAATGAGGCACGTTTTGAGGGGGAGGGGGGCGTCGCATTCACGGTAGTAATAATAATTTCTTTCATAAATTCCGAATTTTCATCAATTCTGTAAATATGCATTTTTATCAATTCTGTAAATCTACATTTTTATCAATTCTGTAAATCTACATTTTTATCAATTCTGTAAATCTACATTTTTATCAATTCTGTAAATCTACATTTTTATCAATTCTGTAAATCTACATTTTCATCAGTTCTGTTAAACATGCATTATCATCTGAAAAGGAATAATTCTGGAATTATTTCTTTCATAAATTTTGCATTTCCACCATGTCTGGAATTTTCTTAATAAATTCCCCATTTTCATCAGTTCTGCAATTCTGAATTTCCATCAATTCCGAAACTATATCTTTCACATTTATTCCAAATTTTCACCAGTTCTGAAATTATTTCTTTTATTTGTTGTGAATTTTCATGATTTTTCTTTGCTGAATATTTCTGATTCCCCTCTCTTACAGAAGAAAAAAAATCGGGGCTAGGGAGTCCCCACATCTGGTAAGGACAACCCATTTATTAATTATTACCTCAACTGTCTCAAAATAATTTTCCCAACTATTTTGTATTTAAAACATATGATTATACGGGCATTCATAAACTGTTTGGAAGAAATTAGAGGAGATGATATTGTCCATCAAGACGGACAATAACAAGATGGACCAAATTTCACGTAAATGAAAACTAATTTCTCGATAGTTTAATCAAAAATGTCATTGATAGTTTAATCAAAAATGTCATTGATAGTTTAATCAAAAATGTCATTGATAGTTTAATCAAATCATCTTTGATTAAACTATCGAGAAATTAGTTTTCATTTACGTGAAATTTGGTAAAACCAGTATGGATAAAAGAAAAACATTCTTACAAATTATTTTTTGAAAAGTCATTGTCGCATGAGGGATTGTTTAGAAGTCATTGTTGCATTTAGCATTCTTTAGAAGTCATTGTTGCATTTAGCATTCTTTAGAAGTCATTGTTGCATTTAGCATTCTTTAGAAGTCATTGTTGCATTTAGCATTCTTTAGAAGTCATTGTTGCATTTAGCATTCTTTAGAAGTCATTGTTGCATTTAGCATTCTTTAGAAGTCATTGTTGCATACACCATTTTTTAGAAGTCGCAAAACTTTAGACACAAAATTATTTTCGAAGCCATTGTTAGATGCAAAATTCTTTTAGAATTCATTTTCAGGGAAAAAAGTTTTCAGAGGCTATTGTTTGGAAAGTCTTTTTTAAACAAATCATCGACTGAAAATCTTCATTGTAAAACGGTTTCGTTTCAAAAGTTCTTGTGTTGCAAAAAGCATTGTTAGAAAAGTGATTGCAGATAAACGCATAGTTGGAAAAGTCGTAGTTATAAGGAATCGAGAACATAGAGGCAGGGCCGTCTTAACGCTTGGGCCCACCCGGGCACGACCCGGGGGGGGGTGCATGAAGTAGTCTAATTTTTGAGAATTTTTCAGGTAGGGACTCAGAAAAATCACTTGGCCTGGGGGGTTCCATGATGTTCTTAAGACGGCCCTGCATAGAGGTCATTGTTGGGTAAAAAATTCTTTAGTCATAGTTAGGTATAAAATTCTTCGAGAACTCATTTTAGTCCTTGTCGAAAAAAACATTGATTGGAAAATCTTCGATGTAAAAGCAATGTTTGGAAAATCTTCGATGTAAAAGCAATGTTTGGAAAATCTTCGATGTAAAAGCAATGTTCGGAAAATCTTTGTTGCAAAAAGCATTGTCTGAAACGTCTTTATTGCGAAAGCATTGTTGGAAAATTCACTGTTGTGTACAGAATTTTTTCGAAGTCATTGTCAAGAAAAAAAATTCCAGTCATTGTTGCAAAAAACAGTACCAGTTGGAAAGAGAAGCAATTTTTTAAAAGTCTTTGCAAAAAGCATTGCGCATCTTTATAGCAAAAAGGGTTGTCAGGTAAGTCATTTTTGCATTAAGTATTGTTCGGAAAGTCGTTGCAATAGTTTCTTTAATAATCTACTAGTTAGGGATTTAATAGTAAGGAATCTAAAAAGTAGAAGATCATAGTACAGTAATGCCCACAATACGATAATCTCATCAGTTTGTGGGCCGCGAGCGATAGCCATCGCTTATATCTGCCTCGCAGACTGAAAAAGTGCACCCCTAATTTAGAGATCATCTACTTTCCCTTTTTAGAAAAGGCAATGGTGGGGGATAATTGTCCCTTTTGCTTCTTCTAGCTCCAAACCTCCTGTGCTAGGGGATGATGGAGACCATATCGATCTAACTCTAACCCGGAACACATCTGAAAGTTGGATTTAGTATTTATTAGGAGTGTCACACATTCACCGATGTCCAAATGTTAGAAATGGATTTCACACAAGTGTGTGGAGCAAAATCTCTCACAAATCCTCTTCAATTGATTATATCTAGCAGTGATATGCAACAGCATTACTCTTTGTCAAATAAAAATTATTTACCGTGTCAAAAACATTTTTCTGTCCGTCAATTTAATTTTTTTTAATGAGAATTAACTTCCAATTTTTTTTTTCTCAAAAATTTATTATATTCATTCAATAGTCGTATAAGTCATATTTTTCTTTCTGCATACCTTATGAAATGTCACCGTACCCCCTGAGCTGAAGGGTTCCAGTCCTGGAGCCAGGCTGCCTCAGACAGCGCCTTCATTTCTAACCCATCTCATTAATAATAAATTGCAATATAGCGATATGGCCAGAATTGGTATTTGGTGAAGTATCCCTGAGGGCCAGAGACCAGGCCTACTCTTAAAAGCATCATGGGCCTTCGGGCGAAGTGATTTTTCTGAGCCCCTCCACCACCTGTCTAGAGATGCTGACCTATCGATTTGTATGTATACTCTAAAAGTTCTTTAATCAAATCTCATTTTGACATAATCATTTTCAAATCTCACTTTCAAAATGCTTATCATTTTTTTCGCTTTTTCTCACTGTAAATTTACTATAGAGGGACCCGTGAAAAATCTGGGCTTTGGGCCTTGCTGCAGAATTCGGAGGTCATGCCTTAAGATTTGCCTGAAGTTGTTATTTCATCTATTAAAACGTTTTATGACATGAATGTCGCTCTCCACTTGTTAATACAAGATATACGGAAGACTGGATGTTGTGAAGATATTTATTATTTGAGATGTTAATTTTTTTAAGGAATGAAAAAACTCATCTCTGCCTCTACCGGGAGTCGAACCCGGGTCCCTCGATTGCCGGACGAGTGCTCTGACCACTAAGCTACAGAGGAGATAGAGATTTTCCTTCGCTAGAGCGTATATGTGCCGAACGGAACCGTGCAATGGACGGTGAACCGATCAGCTAATAGCTCATGGACGAGCCACCAGATGGCTATATATTTTCTTCCTTCCTTAAAAAATTAACATCTCAAATAATAAATATCTTCACAACATCCAGTCTTCCGTATATCTTGTATTAACAAGTGGAGAGCGACATTCATGTCATACATATAACCTAGATATTCTAGGTTATGTAGGAGGTCGTGCCCAGGCACGGTCCAAAAGGCCTCAGAAAAATCACTTAGCCCGGGGGCCGGCCCATGTCACTCTTAAGACAGACCTGTTTGTAATCATTTCGAGTGGCGTATTTAGCACACAAACTAGACATAAACAGACAACTTCTCCTATAGCTACTTTTCCCAGCCAACGAACAAGTTCTGCAGTGAAAACACCCTTCTAAGAGAAACCCGATCGATCTATAAACGTTTGTGAACGTAAGGGGGGGAATGCAAATCACTCCACGGGCGGGGGGGGTCTTTTTCCAAGTCGCGACCAACATCTGTCATAGCTCCGACATGGTTGAAGACTAACGGGGGGCCTGTAGCTCGGGATGATTCTTATTATTTTTGTGGTTTTTCTAAATTCACTGTAGTGGGCCCATGAAAAATCTGATCAGGGGCCCCGAAAAAGATCTGAGCCTAGGGCTATGCCGCAGTTTGTGGGGGAGGCATGCCGTTCGTACCTCTCATTACAAAAATAATACTCATATGGCAACTCAAACCCAAATTCTATCACGGATTTAACTTAATTAGGATTTTGATTAATACTTCGCGAACACGAAATCGAACATGGGAATCGAGCACTTTCGGGAGCCCCGGTGAGCACCACTATGTTTCCAAGCAACCTGTTGAAGATGTCTGCTCTCTCTAATAGATACGTTTCAGCCCAGTAGTTCAAGATCCATAATAGCAATCTATTTTTCGGAAATATTCCATGTTTTTTTTTTCATAAACTCATTTTAATTCACGTGAAAACAGAAGTTTTGAACCAGTGAGACAATTAGTAAGACGAGATTTTTTTTCCCTTACAAATTTACTATAGAAGAACCAGCGAAAAATTCTGGCTTTGGGTCCCCCGAAGTCTAGGGAATCAAAACCCCTTTAATCTCTGTCGAGAGTCCTTAAAATTCAAATTACTAGCATTCGTAGGAAAAATGAAAAAAAAAACTCTTCCTTGGCAAAAAAACAGATTTTGAGAAGGGATTTCGAAAAGTTTCGGCACCTTGGAGAATCGGGAACCCCGAAGTTCCGAATTTCATCGACACGTTATATTTCCCTGAAACAGAAAAAAAAGAACTCAATAAATAAAAATCAAGCTATTTATGATAAAGTCGAAGAAAATTCGGAAGAAATGGTCAGAAAGATGGTCTGTCATTTTTAAAGAATCCTCACAACTGTAGGAATCGAACTCTACGTTACAGCGTCCTTCACAGGACACCCGTCCTTCATCACAGGAGATTCTGGAATCTCCTCTCGTCCCAGTGAGGTTCTCCTTCTCTTCCCACTGTCTCCCGACAGGAGTAGCTCCCATGTATCACGCTGGCAGCACGAGGCGTTCACGCAACTATCACGTGCTCAGCACATTCTGTTGCTGGGAACATGCAGTCTGCTGTTTGCAAGTGGGAAAAAAAAGGAATCAGCCAAGATGAAAATCATTTCTCGCAAGCCACGGCAGCAGACCAACAAAAACCGTGTGATGAAACAACGGCACGTGTGGGGTCGATTCCGTCTAAAATTAGAAGACCCAGCTGCTTTATTTCTTGTCCGCCTGTCTTTCGGTTTTCACGTTATCCGTCAGCAAGGGAGCTTGTCAGCTCAAAAATCCCATTGCGAAGAGCATTTCATTAGTTTGAAAAGCTTTTGCTCCCACCTTTTTTTTTTTTAAATCCTAGGTAGAGTGACTTGTGACAAAACAGAATTTTGGCTGAGGTCCTATCGAAGATGTTCGAGCACATAATGTATTGTTTCTTGCAAGATTTCTCGAGAAGAAACAGCCATTTAAGAAGACGCGAAGGCTTCAGGATGGGGTCAATCACATGCAATGATATATAACAAACAGCATTCATATTTGAAAAAAAGCCATAACATTTTTGTGTTAAACGTCCACATTCTGGAAATTTCGCGAAAAAACTATCTGTAATTTTCAAGAAAGAAATGGGGAGCGTCCATGGTATATATAAAAAGAAATTTCATTGGTTCCCAGCAGGTTCATTTGAACAGTACTGTTTCGTTTGAACAGCTTCCCACATGCCTGAACCAATTGACGTTAATATACCAAGAGCAGCTGTCGGGCCGTGCCTTGGTCAAGTGTCCACGCGTTGCAACGGCCTTGGTTCTCTGGTTTTGAATGCCAATTTCATTTATGAATCGGCAGCTACTGAAGACAAACCTCGTTGCAACGAACATCAGGGATAAGAAATTCTGTTTGTTATATCCACAGCCGCAACTGAGGGTAGAAAGTGGAGTCTGGTGCCCCTAGCGCTGGACAAGAGGGGGCGCAAATTTCACCTTTCAACCTCTCCTTCAACATTACAAGGGGGAAGCTAAAACGTGTGCTTGCTCCAGTTGACCAAGGATCTGGTTGCGGCCCTGGTTATATCCGATCTAATTAGAGAATATCCTATAGGGTAGGACCAAAAATTTCGTTCGTTATAAGTGGGGGTTCACCTGGGCTGTGACTAAATACTGTTGAATGAATTATCACGCGCAAAGATTACAAGGAAAACATATACAAATATAAAATTTCGATCCTTATGATGTTCTCTAATCACGTGATCTGAATAATCGTATGCATTAGTCGGGGATACAATAAAATGTGATGATCTTGTACAAATAGGATTTTTTTTATAATTCATTTTTACAGTGATGTACAAATCCCACGCGCCAGGTCACAATGGTGATTAAAAAAATTGATATTGGTGCCTAAAATTTTCTGTGTGCAGTTATTAGCTCGCTCAAAACAAATATGCCTGGCTCCTAAAAAATTCGGTTGGCGCCTAGATTTTTTTCTTGATTTGTTAAACCCTGCTTTAATGCATTTACTTTCCTGGAATAAAAATAAAATCAATGTGCTACATATAATGATGGAAAGAAAGGTTTTGGAACCACAAACCAAGTCATCTCATTGACGTTTTAAACTTCTTCTTTCTCCAAAAAATTTAAATGCAAAAGACCAGGGCTTGACAGATCGAAAAAATATTTAGGCGTCAGTCTGATTTTTTAGGAACCAAGCATAATTTTTCTCGTTAAAGAAACATGGTCCAAAGTAATGTTTTCTTTTCGAATCCTCCGGAACTTCATAACTTTTTGCCATGTTGAAAGACGTAATGCAATGAAACCAGAAAATTTTGTGTTGCCCTAAGACGCCAATTTAGTAATCACGCCTAGCAAATATTAGGTGACAATCTCAATTTTTTTTAGTCACCATGGCGACCTGGCGCCTGGGATTGGCCAAGTCCTGAAAAAAACAGAACTTATTATTGCCGAGGTATGTGCACATTAATGCTGTCGTTCTCGCAGAAGACAACAACAAACTCAAGACAAAAAACATACGATTTCTTTTTTTTCAGGACAATCGAGGTGAATGGGGGAGGGGGATCTTATGAGCATCGGGGGTTTGGATGAATCGGTTTTTCTGCTCTCCCCCCCCCCCCACACTTCCCGAAATGACTATTAACGGTTGCTTAGAAATCTTACATGCTTAAAATCTAAAAACTTCACGAGATCTCGTTATCAGGAGGGCCCCCCACCCCCAGGGCCGAGGGGTAAACGTACACTAGCACAGGATGGCAAGTTAGTGGAATGGGTGTTCAAGAAGATTGGACACTAGAGCTAGAGCGGGAGGAGGGAGGGAAAACCATAATTACGCCTCTGGATCAACTGACTTTTTCCTTCTCAAGTCGCGTCTTTGTGTGAAAAATGAGTATATTTCATGCGTCACGTTCAGGTTTCTATCATTGTGGTGAACACGCGAAAACATGACAACAAACTGAAGGCATTCCAATAAATGTCCCTTTTCTGATTTTCTGTGCCTTTTCTTTATTCCGTCCTCCATTTCTTTTCTCTTCCTTTTTATATTGAGCCCACTTCCTTGAGCTTTTAGGAATTTCCACCCCTCCTTCCCCCTTGGCTATTTTTGTTTTTATCTGAACTTTCGCCCTGATGGGTAAGGAGCAGTTACTTCCTCAGATTCCGATAGAGATATTTGAGATGAACATTTTGGTATGGAACAATAGGGGTGGGGGGGGGGAGGATCAGCATCTATAGCATCTGAAGAAATCTGACTGATAAGGCAATCCTGAAAAATTCAGAAGTTTTGTAGGTATGCTTCCCATGCATATATCTCAGTAATTGTTAAGCTCATAGCCAGAAGCGGGTTTATGGTTTTGCCGCCTGTGGGCGCTACACGAATTTTGCCGCTCTTCTCCCGTTATAGTCTGATTTTCGTAACCACTAATTCCCCGGATTCACCTCTCGTTGCTCCCTCACCCCTATAAATACACCTGTGTCTGTAATTATAGATTGGCTCACTTTTTAGTCAATCGCGTGCTAGCATATTCTTTTTGTAGCTCCCATGCTCACACACTCTCTACGTCACTCGTTTGGTCATTCACATGCTTACACATGCTCTAGGTCACTCTTTTTGTCACTTCCAATGTCACGTACTCTTTTGATCGCTAACACGCTCTTTTAGTCACGAGATATGGTATTTATTTTAGTCACACAGTATATGGTATACCTGGTATCTCATTCTCTAGATCAGTGGTTCTCAACCTGGGGCCATATGGCCCCCCTTGCAGTCCTGGGATATTCTAGAGGGGCCCCGGGAGGAAATCAGAAGACAGGTGGTGAAAGGAGTCATAGAGAGCTATGAAGAGAAAAGCTTTATTATTATTATTAGAGAAAAGCTTAATATTACTACTTTCAGCATTCATCAGATCCGTCCATAGAACCAGGGGCATCTTAACCCTACGGTCTATGTCAGCATGACCCGGGTCTTCGTGTCTATAATGGAGGGAGGGGGCTGCACTATATGGGATCTGGTACTATGATTTTCATATTTAAGCTGTTACTTCCAACTAAGTATGGAGGGCCGCCACAGCAACGGTTCATGTGTTGGGAGTGTCCATTTATCGTGCAGGTTCGTTGCATCGTATCGTATTTTACACAGGCCGTTTTTTACCTTTATAATTTGACTCCTAGGAGAGATGATAATCCACCATTTGAATCCGTGCTTAGCCAGGATTCCAGAGATAGATTTGATTTATTAAAATTTCATATTCATAATAAAAAAATTGAAAGTGTCTCACTCTCGGATGAGGGTAGAGGGGGCCCTGGATAGGACAGGGGCCACGAAAAAAAAATGTGGTCCATAGGGGGGGACCATGAGCTTAAAAAGGTTAAGAAACACTGCTCTAGATCACTCTTCTGGTCACTTCATGCTAACAAACTTTATACGTCATTCTTATTCTCACACTCTGTAGGACACTCTAATTCTCACACTCTCTCCAGGTCATGCCTATGATCACACAAGTGTCATCTTATTCCTAAAGTACACCAGTGCGGGAGAGCTGTAGCGTACCTTCTCGGGGCTCCGGGGCAGACTTTTTCTTGTCCAACGAAAGGGTTATGCTCAGGAAAAGGGGGATTTGGGCCCCTGGGCACTGCCCGGTTGCCCCAGTCTAGTTATGGGCCCGGCCAAGGGGCCTCAAGTGAAGAGGGAGGCCTCACAAAAATTAGGTCTGGTTGAAATTTTCCAGAATTCGCCTGTTAGGGCTTCAGAAAAAATCACCTGGCCCAGGGGCCCATGATGTTCTTGTCGGACCTAGCTCACACACTCTCTAGGTTAGCGGTTTACAACCGGTGCTCCGCGGAGCCCTTGGGGCTCCATGTGCACTCTCCAAGGGCTCCGCGTCCGCTCGAAGAAAATTGAAAAAAAAAACCCGAAAAAACAGTAAATTTGAAAAATATATATATATATATTAGATTATAAAATTTATTTATATATTATTATATTTTATAATAATAAAAATAAATAAGTAATAATTTGATGAATAAATAAAAAAATAGGCCTACGGGACTCCGTCACAGAAATTTTTGTAACAGAAAGGGTTCCGCGAGACAAAAAAGGTTGAGAACCGCTGCCCTAGGTCATTCTTCTGGTCTTTCACTGACCTGGTCCCTCGCAATGTAGGTCACTCACTAACCAAGTCCCTCACTCTCTTGACAAAGTCCCCCTGTAGCAAAGCTGCGGCTTTGCCCTGTAGGCAAAGACAGATTTATTGTTTTGCCACCTGCGTACTATACAAATTTCGATACCACTAATTTCTGAAATTTGCCGCCCTGGGTAGCCAGCTGATTCCCTACCCCCCTTTTAAAATGCCACTGCGCGCAGAACCAATTTTTTACGCTCAAAACGGTACTGCTGAAGCAATTTTCACAGACAAAAAAAAAAAGAAAAGAAATTCTTCATTCTGTAAAAAAAATTCAGATTCTCGAATACTCTTATATATTGCATTCATTTATATTCCTCCCCATGGTAGTATACCTTTGACTGATACACTGTATATTTTTAAACATAAAATTACCAGAAACATATGATTTGGATAACTGGGAAATCACAAAGATGTTGTACAGGCCATGGTAATGTCTATGTGGGTCCCATGATAAACATTCCCTCTCACCGAGGGGGGGGGGGGAGGGGGTTGACAGGGCTCTAGTCCAGGGACCTTGAATTAATCTTATTATTGTGCTTTTTTACCCACTGTAGATTCAACAATTGGGGGGGGGGTTGGAGTCCATGGGTTTTATTCATTTAGTTTCTGAAGGTTCCAGTTGTTTGTAACAATAGTGGCTATTAAATATATATAATGTATAATAATTAATAAATAATATAATATATATAGAGAGGCTATATTGATATATTCTCTATGTGGTTTCGAGTTATGGTTTTTTTCCAACAATGTTCATTGTAACAACTGTTTATGAACAATATTCAAAGGTTTGTGAACAATGATCATATCAATAGAGATTTTTGAACAATATTCATGTAATAGTGGTTTTTAATGTTGTTCATGGTAACAGTAGTTTGTCAGTAATGTTTGTTTCAACTGTAATTTTAGGAAAAAAGCCCATGGCAACAGCAGTTTTTCAATAATGCTCTCAACAATAGTGATTTTTAACAATGCTTGCAGCAACAGTTGTTTTAACAATGCTTGCAGCAACAGTGGTTTTTTTAAACAATGCTTTTGGAAGGAATAGTTATGGAACAGAGTTCTTTGTTAACTATGCTATTCACATTAGCATGGCTTTTGTATAAAGTCAATCACAATGTTAACAGTGATTTTTAAATTATGTTCATGGGAAAAGCAGTTTTAAAAACATGTTTATGACAACAATGGTTTTTAAGATGTTTAATGGTAACTGGCTTTCATCCAACTGTTTTAACCATAACTGTTTATGGTAATAGTGATTTGCACACAATGTTCAAGGCAACAGTGGGTTTTTTTAAATATAAATGATAACAGTTTTTTTAAAACAATGTAAATGAGAAGCAGTTATTCTTGAATAATATAAATGGTAACAGTTATTCTTAAGCAATGCTAATATAGTAGTAGCAATGGTTTTTGAACAGTGTGGCAGCAATTGTTTTCAAACAAATGCTCTTGGTGACAGTAGTTCTCAACACTGCTAATTTCGACCAATGCTCATTTTAAAGAACTACTGACAATTAATTCCTCAATGACAATTGTGTTTTTTGAACGTTTTCATGACAGATATTGACAAAGAGACTCTTGAAACAATGTGTATCTATTCACACACACACAAGGACTTCAAACCATATGTATAAACAATAACTCTTCAAACAATGCCTTTTTCAACAATAAATCTTCAAACAATACCTCTTTCAACAATAAATCTTCAAACAATTACTCTAAAAAAAATGCCACAATCTTATCAAACTCTTTCAAGACAACCAGTAGTTTGAGTTTCGGTGATAAAAGACTCTAGCCAAATAACGTATAGACATTCTTAAAGAGAAGACAATGGATAAGATCAGAGATAACATTAAAAATTAAATTGAAAAGACAAAGAAGACAGATTCGATTGAGAATGATTTCTACTCACGGAATCTTCGTCCGAAGCTTGGAAAACGTGGCACAAGGAGACGTCGTTGCTCTCCTTGGTCAAATAGGCGAAGAGTTTCTGGTCACCGGCAATTTGGGCGAACTTGACCACGGAGCTGATCTTGTGCTCGAATATCGTACGGCCGTACTTGACATTGACGGCCTTGATGCTGCCGGCGTCGGTGACGGTCAGGAAAACGGTCTCGGACCTCGGGTTGCCGAGACGTTTCACTTCGGCGACAATCCACGACAGCATCGGCTGAGTGTGCCATCGTTCGACGAGGGTCCGGCCGTAATACTTGGCAATGAATGTCCTCTGGTACTTGGACGTGAACACGTCCTCCATGTCATTAGAGCTATCCATCGAATACGTGGAAGGAGAATCAAAACTCTATACGAGGAAGGATTCTTTCACCTGCACTGCAGCACGACCTTTCCGGATCTTGCTGTTGTTGTCACCATGGTTCTTTCCTCTTCTATTCCATATTTGACCATTTAATTTTTCAAACATCCACATGACATTGGAGGTAGACTGGAATATGCTCTTGGAATGGTGCACAGCACAGTGGTTGTTGCGAAAGAGACCGGCTGTTAGAAGAGGAGGTTAAAAAAAGAGCAAACACACACACAAACACCATCAACCTCCAAAAAATCCCTTGCCCTTCTCAAAACAGTGACGTAACCGCTGACGAACTAACAGCAAAACAAGGTAGACGCCGAGCTGGGGATGTTGATGAATGGTGCTGCCATCTACAGTCGATAATATTAACATCATTATTTTTTAGTTGTTTTTTAATAATAGTGGTTGTCTCTACCGCAACGTTTTTCATCCTATCCCCCAAGGACCAGTAAAATGTTTGTAAGAACCCGCTTTTGAACAATGATATAGGATCACTACTTGACCTCGTTCCCCCCCTAGATTGAAAATAACCAAAATAATTCATGTTGACTCCTGAATAGAAAACGGGAGAAAACCGGCGGTTCTCTGTGTCAATAATCTCAATTCAATCTCGCATAGCGATGTGGATGAGCGTTTTACTGCATTTGGTAAGCCCCTAGAGCAGGGTTTTCCAACGTGAAAGCTCGCGTGAAACCCTTGATGATTGCGAGGCTATTCCGCGGAACCCTTAACAAATTTTGAATGTTTCTTCAATGCACAGGGTGTTCCACAAGTCCGCATTCGCTGTGCGGTATCAGAATCGCGAAACTTGCAGTAATATATATATTTGTGTTACACATATCGTGCCCATATGACCCATATTTTAAGGGACAGAATTATTTTTCGTAATCATATTTGGCTATTTTATCATTTTAATAAAAATGTTAATTTCATCAAGCCTGCTAAAAAAGTCACTGAAATTTTTAAACAGTGAATTCGTTATTTTAACAAGACTCTATAGGCCCTGCATCAACGAAATGTCTGGTTTTTTTTCCCCTTTGGTCATCCTATTTATACGCATAGCTTCAGAATAACGAAAAGCATGCTCATTTAATCATTTTCCTCCACCGCCTTCATTTTCTATACAGTAAGACTAATTAGACCCTTACTTATACAGTTCACAACCGATTCCGAACGGATTTTTTATGTTTCTGACCAAGAGGTTCGTACGCCAAACGTTTGTTGCGCAGACTTTCCTCAATAACAATCTGCTGTTTGATCATCATGACGCTGTTTTTGTAATAGTTATCGAAGCAGAAAAGACTCTGGCAAGGACAAAACAGGGTTTCGAACACGCAACATCTCTGAGCATCTTGTAGCACAGTTCACGAATATCTTATCGACTTGGCTACCATATTCCACTGCTATGTAAGTAGTATTCCACAAAACCCACTGTTTTCAAATTCCTGACAACTAATACAAAGTTTCACTGATTTCTCGTGTTCACGTATTCCCATTTATCATTCGCGAAATACAAAAATGCTGCCAAAATAATAAGAACATAGTAAGAAAATGTTTCACGAAATAATCTTTAATGATAAGTAAACAATGTTTATAACTAGAGCCGGGGCCTTCGTGATTTTTCCCTGTGTAAGAAGGGAAAAATCACGAAGGCCCCGCTAGATCCCGGTTTATATGCACTAAAAAAGTGACGAAATATGCTTTAAAAATATGCAAATATGCACTTAAAAATACCAAAATGTGCACTTAAAAATGCTAAAATGTGCACTTAAAAATGCTAAATTGTGCACTCAAAAATGCCACAATATGCATTAAAACCCAAAATAAAGACTAAAAAATCAAGAAAAAGTTTTAAATTAAATATTTTCTATTTCTGTTTTTGTGCATATTTCATTTACAAAAAATATCCCCCACATATACTTGCACATGCAAAAAAACTTCTACACATTTTTTATTTAGGCATTTTTAATTTCTAGTTTGTTGTAGCTGCTCAGTAACGAAATACCAGTAACACAAAAGCATTTCAACACTATTTCTGAAAAAATTGAACGCTTTTGACATATCTCCAGAAATAGCCTTAATAATAGAATACTTGATATTTTGATAATACGAACATCTCTATTAATTCGCTAAATTCCACCTGCGGCAGGAAAACTGATGTTATAAAAATGATAGTAAACCCTCTCCTTAACGGATACCTGCGGTCACCCTTCTTTTACGGCCAACTAATATTTTCCCCTTGTATATTAGAAGTATACATTTCAAATCGCTGGTCAATGGCTCTGGTCCTTTCAAATCCCTGGTCCTTTACTGTATTATTAGCAACATTTATTTGAAAAATCATAAAAAAGTGATTACGCTTAAACAAACTTCCGAAAATATGCACTTATTCTGAAAATTCTTCAATTTTATGCATTTATATGCATTAATGCTAAAAAAAGCCAAAATATGCAAATGCATATAATCCGGGCTCTATTTATAACAAAATACAGAATGAAGGCAAAAAAAAGTACTACACGCCGTACTTGGTCACCCGGTTCAGTGAGTGTGAATTTTTGAATACAACGTTCTCACTCGAAATATAGAACGGGAGGTTAAAGGCAGAGAAAGAGGGATTCCCCCCCCCCCCTAACGGACCAGCTATAGTAAATATGAAGATTATAAATTATTCAGTTTTCAGCACACCAAACTGAAATCATGATCTCAGACGAGTGAAAAAAACCAACTTGATCAAAAACATATTATACATGATATTACATGACCAGCACTGATTGGACATTGCGAGCCATTATGTGTTACTGTGGTGCGGAATCTTGAAATTTTCGGTGAACTCCCCCACATACAATGAGGGTCACTCGTGGGAAATTTCCCTTTTGCTTTTCATTCAACATTAAACAAAAGAATAATTGGAAGGACAAAAAAAAGTGCAGTTCAATGTCAGTGCCTTTCTCGAGCTCTTCTCATATGGTTCAAATGACCCGAGTTCCTCACAGATGGAGGACGGGAGCAGAAAATGAGACAACAAGGCATTTAGGTGTCACAAAAACTTCAATTACTCGATTTCAATTCAATTTTTCATTTCAACTCGAATTCTAAATGCTTGGGAAATTATCATTTCTATGTAATTATTATGAATTATAAAAATGCGTCGCTATAATAGTTTTTCATTGCATATCGTCAACTCAAAAGCGTTAAAATTTGATAATTGACTAATTGACTGATTGCTGACAGAGATACGGTATGAAGGCCGTAGTCCTTAGTCAGCCGGAGCAAGCACGCATTTTGGCACCCCTTTTAATGTTGAAGGAAAGACTAAAGGGTGAAATTTTCACTCCCACTGGTTCGGCACCCGGGACACCAGACGCCCCTAGTTAGAACCCTCAAGTCCTTCCCCCTCCCCGGTTGCACCCCTACCCAGAATAGTCTGGTGATTTGAAGGGGTATTTTTTTAAACAGGCAATCAGCAATGTGGACAGCTAGCCGCGACGCCCTTGACAAATGTTGGCGATGCCCCTGAAATATAAGACAAACTCCAATGCAATCGGAAGGGGAATACGCACCCTAGAATGTTTGATAGCACACATCACGCAACAAATCCGTCAGAAAAATATGATATTTACTTTTGATGAAGCGTTATTTGTGCACTCTCGAAAAACACCGTCTAGTTCCTTTGCTATTGTGATTCGACCGCACTTCTTCAAGTTTGTCCCATGAATTTGGTATCACCCTGTATTGCATGTGAGATGCATAAATGAACTGGAACCTCTTCCGCCACCTCTCAAGTAAAACTGTTAAAATTCTTCGATTAAAATCGACAATCGCATTTTCATCAATATATTCTATGAAAAAAGCAGTACGATATGATACCAGTCAGAATTTTATAAATAATAATATTAATTAAATCATCAAGTTTGCTTCGAAATTCTAACAGTCGATGTTTGTGTGTGGTAAAACAATATTGATAAAATTTAAAATTATAGGTGGTTGCGTTTCACTAATGTAGTTTTACCATTCAAAAATATCAACTGTTAAAATTTCGAAGTAAACTTGACAATTCAATTAATATTATTGCTTCTAAAATGTTAACTAATATCATATGATATTGCTTTTTTCTATGCGGTACACTAATCAAAATTCAGTTACTAATTTCAATCGAAGAATTGCAACAGTTTTATTTGATAGGTGGCAGAAGGAGTTTTAGTTCATTGACATTTCTCACATATATATACTGTACTCTCTGCATAATTGTTTTCAATATTTTCTAAAGGGCTGCAACCTAGTGAGTCCCGACCATGAATTCAACCGGTCACGGAACGGAGACCCATGCCCCCCCCCCAATCTCACAGTAGGGCCCTAGGCTGAAATCTTTGATAGGCCTCTAGGTTAAACTCTTAACGGTGCCCCTGTAATATGAATTTGTAGTGCGAAAAATTTGTAGTCTGATGAGAATCACATCAGGTCCCCAGGCAAGAACCCTGCCAGATACATCCTCTTTGTGGGGGACCACGTAGAGACCTCATTTGAATAAGAACTTCCACGAAAAGATCTAGCACAAAGATTTATGGCAATAAATTTGTAAATTAAGAGGTCTAAGCTCTCTTTCATTTTGCCATGGGGCTATGATGTTGTTGAGATGGCAACTGGGAGCAGAAAGCTGCGAGATTTTGCTGCCATCTATTGATGAAGTAACAAGTTTGATTCACGGAAAAGCATATGAAAGTGCCAACAGATGGCAGCAACGGTGGTAAAACCTGTATAAGCAATCTGCAGATATGTTCCGGTCAGGGCCAGTCGTAGAAATTCTGCCGCCTGAGGCAAATAATATTTTGCCGCCCTTAAGATACTGCTGTCTGAAAAGAGTTTTCTTTCTTCCCCTCTATTACCTTGATACAGTAGTTCCCAACGTGTTGGTCATGACCCCCCCCCCCTTTGGGAGGGGAAGGAGCATGTGTAACGCTGATAATATAGGAAACGTTTGATTGAGTAAATATATCAAATCAATGTTCTTTGAAGAGGGAGGGTGATTCCATAGTGGGTGCACCTGTTTACATTTTTTAATACGGGTTTTGGAAAAATGTCTGCTCTTCAAAAGACTGAACTATTTAGCACATATATATCGTATAGCGCATTAAAATTTTACGTAAAATTTACTAAAAATATGAATCAAAAATTTATTCAATCATAATGCGCAAGTATCATAAATGCGCATTTTAGGTGAAAACATGAAAATTGAAAAATTAATATATTTATTCTGAATCCAAAGACAAAATGCATTTATTAAAAATCTAAGAAACGCTCTTCTTGTTCCTTAGTTTTCAAAATCGTGATTCGCCGCGTTATGTTGCTTACAATATGATGTTAGGTTGCGTAGCATAAAAAGATTTCCCTACCTTTTCATGCAGCGAAGTAACAGCCCTGAGTTCATACGTTTGGGACCAGAGGCGTAGTACGCAGCAGAGAACATAGGGGCCCGTGGCCTCCCCGAAGACTATCAAAAATTAAGAATATTTCCAAATATTTGAGTAAAAAATCGAAATATCTAGAAAGAAGATACGTACACTTATACCGCATGTTATCTTTATCAATTACTGTTAATTTGAGATACTTTTTGAACGTTAATAGCTCAAAATTTCTCCCCCGCCCCTTCTAAAGGTCGATCTTGCGTACGCCAGTGCTCGTGATCAGGGCGCAGAGTATACCACAAGTCATTATACCTCTGAATCATTGTTCGGCGCAGCATAACTTTGATGGTCCTTGCACCTATAAAAAACAGTCCAATCCAATCCGAATGTGCATATGCACATGCACCCTCGAATGAATGATAGCACATATCGCAGCAAATCCGTCGGAGAAATATCAGCAAATCGTTCTGCAAAAACGCCCTCTACCGCATTTGCTATTGCGATTCGGCAGTACGTTCTATGATCAAAAATGCTTGTTTAGGTGTCTTATATCACCTCTTAAAGTTTGTCTCGTGAAGAATCACCCTGTATTTTACATGTGAGAAAGATATCAATGAACTAGAATTACTTACGCCACCTATCAAATAAAAGTGTTACAATTCTTCGATTGAAATTAGTAACCGGATTTTGATTAACGTGCCATATAAAAAAAATATGATATAAGTTAATATTTTATAAGCAATAATATTAGTTAAATTATGAACTTTGTCTCGAAATTTTAACAGTTGTCGACTTGTCGTTTCTGCGTGGTAAACAAAATAAAAATCCTAATACTAATCAAAAAATTGTAACAGTTTTGTTTTATAGGTAATGGAAGCGGTTCTAGTTCACTGATGCTTTTCTCATAAATGAATATAATAAATGTAATGTATAATTGTTTTCAATATTTTCTGGAAGGCATATTTTTGCTGATGAAATTTTATTTCTACCCGTTTATTGGTTAATGGACAAAAATGCATAAGAAAGACGTCATTTTTTCACGGTGAATAAGTTTACAACATATGGCCGTTTAGAGTCTGAGAATGCTTCCATGTATACAGAGTTATTTAGCTGCGCATAAAAAAATTTCCTGTATTGTATAAGGCAGCATGTTATTTCATCATTCCACACAAATATCGAAATTCTGTGAGCAAAAAAAAAAAAAACTGGTCTGTGTAAAAGAAAAATCTGGAAAAGGAAAATTAAAGGGCACATTTCATGTAAGAATAACATTTTTTTCTTTTTATTGCGAGTATCTCGGTGCTCATCATTTCCCCCTACTATCCTGGATCTGCCCTTCCCCCAAGACTGAGATCTTTGGTGGGGCCTCCTCGATAGTGAATTTATAGTGTTAAAAAAGGAAAAACAATGAGGTTTGTCCCTTGCCCACCGTGCTAGAGTCCTACCGGTTACCTACCCATGTAGGGGTCATAATGCTCACTTGAAATTGGTGCCCGGTTTCTGATAGATGTGTTGCATAGAAAAGGTTAACACAGTATGATATCAACGAATATTTTATGAGCAATAATATTACTTAAATTGTCGAGTTTGCTTCAGCAGTTACTGTTTGTGTTAGGTAAATTAACGTTAGTAAAATGCGCAGAAGATAATTATATAAGACTTTCTGTGATTTGAAAGGGATGTAAGCCAGGATAAGTTAGATTATGGTCTGCTTTTTTCGGATTATAAATTACTTATGGGCTTGCCGTTGCTAGTTGATGCGAAGTACCGAGCACTGAGCTCTCGTCTTCTTCGTCTTGGTTTCTCTACTTAGGTAGAGATATTGATCAGTCAATGGCAAAATGGTTGCTTAAAAACAACCAACAGTAATTATTATTTTTTTTAATTATATATAACCCTTTATATATAAAATATTCTCACTAATGCAAAACAATATCAATATACTGTTAACAGTTTTCAGGGGTTAAAACATCTTCTACCCCATCGGATTACACTTGCTTTCAAAAATAAATCTCGTCGATTGCAAATATTCTCAATATCTACAATATTAAACAAATCAGTTTCACAAAGTGGTGCCGCGATCTCCGTTTGCCCCTGCGTAGACAGGGAAGAACCAATACCCCTTCCAAAAATAAAACATTCATGAACATACAGTGCATGTCCCTAAACCCCGACGTCGCCCTTCAATTCGGTTTGGCACCCCCTCCCAATGTTTATTTCAAATTGGCTCCTTTGACTTCATTTGAAAAAAAACCAGGAAATTAAAGTGATGTTGCTGAATTGGAAAAAAATTCAAAGCGTGATTTTTTTTACTTTTATGAACGCTACACACTCTACTCAAGTTCCGTTGTTAACGTGTGAGGCCTTTGGCATTGGGGCACCCCCCATGATAATAAGATTCGGCGCTTTTTAAATTTACACTGTGTACCCAAATTAAGAGATTGGACCTTTCAGCGTGGTAGAGGGAAGAGCTAAATATCACTATACTCGTTAGCGCATGATTCTGCTGAAAGGGGCCTGTGTGTTTCTCATAAGTTCAGACACTGGGCAAATATGAATTTTCGGGGCATCCTTTTGCACAATGTTCTTTGAGGCTTCGGTACAAAGTACCTTTTTTCTGTAGCACACAATTAGAGAATTATTTTGAAAATAGCCCAGTTTGGCAATATTCTACGGAAAGGAAAAAAAAGACTAAAATATAAAAGACAGCCAATTTTAGGGAGCCCCTAAAAATTCTTGGAGGTCCTAAGCACGTTTCATTAGCCCGTTTTTTCATACGAGAAACAAATACTGGCTAATGAAACAACTTAACCTTCATTCCCACCGACAAGAGATGGCTAACAATTCTGAACCCTCGTAGTTCGTAGGGAAGGAATCAATCTTTTTTTTCGAATTTTTATGATAATATTAAATTTAAAAAAAATCAACATATCAGGAATATAATAATGGCACGCAAAATAACCAACCCTGGGGGCGTCCTCACTTTAGACGTGCACGCTCAAGTTACTTCGACCAGAAAAAAATCAATAAAAGCCAAAGCCGCTCTCAGGGTGTGCGTGACAGGTGAGGTGGCACCGGGCCCCCGCTTTTTTTGGGACCCTACACTCACGGTAATTAAAAAAATCATCAACAAGTCGTCAAGTTAACCCTTTTTTCATCCATAACCATAGAATGATTGCAAAAATAGATGTTTTTGCTCTAGGTTAGTTAATGCATTTTTTGTTCTAGTTATGGGACGAAAGGACCTAGAGCCCAAACGGGAAAGACAAAATGCTGAAGACTTTCACAATTTCGGAACTATTTCTTTCATTATTTCTGAATTTTCATCGATTCTAGAACAATTTCTTCAGGAATTCTTAATTTTCACCGATTCTAAAATTATTTCTTTCACGCGATTATGGATTTTTCATCAATTCTAGAACAATTTTTTTCCGTCAGATTCTAATTTTCATTAGTTTTGATTGTCTCTTTCATTAATTGAAAACTTTCTTCGGTTCTGACTTTTCATCACTTCGAGATTTTCATTAATTTGTGCGTCACACAACAAAGTGTGTGCTCAAATGTTTCATATATAAACATTGTCCCCCCTCTCCCTCATTCCTGTACATTCTGTAATAATGTGCGAACGTTCGGAATTCGATTCCCCTGCCCCCTTTTCCCACAAAATGTATAATATCGGGGCGAGAGAGGAACTCCATAAATTTTTTGAAGCCGCGATATTGACAATACACCCCTTGGCCTGCTTTTATGTTCGCACCGAGCCCCGCTCCTGTTAAGGGCGACCCTGATGAAAGCTAATATAATACTACTTCCGAATCACTCATGAGGCACACAGACACGCCCTCAAACTTGACATTACCCTGCTGGTAAAAATTATTTAGAATTTAATGAATAAATTTCGATTTATTTGGTCTCATTTTTGATTTACAACCAAAATAAATTCTTAATTCAAATTCAATATATTGATAATTTTTTTCTATGTATCCGGAGATTCGTATCCTCTACTTCTGACCATGGGCCATGTTAGTTGACAACCCACGAATGTTTAATTGAATTTCATTTTTTTCATCCGTATCTTTTCTCAACTCCATGCAATCAAATGTTTTTCTTCTTCTTCAACATTGAGAGAGATAATCAATATTTTCTCCCCTATCCTCCAGAAAAAAATCTCCACGTTGTCGTATATTGGAAATCGATGAATGGAAACTCATTATGAGACTCATTAAAGCCAAGTACAACTCGGGTTTCCTCTCTATTCCACTTCCCAGAATTCTTCCAAAGACTGCACATCATCATCAATGTAAATAAGGTAATAGTGGAGAGAGAGATAGATATGGACACATGGTATACTAAATTCAGCACATCCTGTTCTTTAGGGCCTCCTTTTATTCCAGCCATTGTGTTGTCGATGACTACATGATCTCTCTCTCTCTCTCTTTTAACGCTTATTATTCCAGCTGGAAGCTACAATTTACGCATCACAAGAGGATCCGATTGGAAGATTCAGAAAGGGATGACCAAAAAAAAAAATTAATCATACCAAAATTAGTCATGCATGATCGATGTCTCATTGCGATCACATTGGAAATCATGTCCACCGGAAATCCTCAAGACGCGTTCTTTACCCCGTTCCATGTCGCGATCAATTCTAATCATACAGAGACGGCGCTATGTTTGAATGAATACAGTCTTCACGCATACAGAAAACGCGTAAGATTATAGTTCTAAACAGGTCCATTACTAGGCTGGAACAACCGGATCAGCACCGCAAGGCCCCGAGCCGAATAGTGACCCCCGAAAAAATTTGCATTATTTTTCATATTTCTTGAAAATTAAATTTTATGCCTTGCTCGATATAATCTGCAAGAGAGGCTCGCTTCCAAAATTAATTGTTGAATTCCGAAATGAAATCATTAAGAAAATGAAAGGAGGAGAAGGAGAGACGGGACAAACACCATCGCTTTTTTCTGAGTATAAGAGTATAACCCTTTCAAGTCCCTCCCCCTCCAAAAAAAAGTTTGCCCCGGGCTCCAAGAGGGCACGCTACGGCCCTGACCCTAAAGTTAATTTAACTGATATCCAGTTATTCTGACTGCTCGAAGTTCACTCGAAGACTGCTCGTCACCGTCATATTGCAGTGTTTTCACATTACTCTTTCAAGGATTATGTCAAATTTTCTGGGAATTTCAGTTATGTGTGTGTGCGCGCGCGCGCTCGTATATTAGATAAAAAGGACATATAATTTACGCAATTTTACGAAAATAAATGACATCATCTGAACACATAACACCATAGTTACATAAATATACAGTTCAGTTAGGCAGTGTTGTATTGCCCCCCCCCCCCGAAATTATAGATTATGCGCCATTATTTTCAGTTCAGGATAGTAATAATTATCATAGCTTTAAAGGTGACAATGAAGAAAAGTATTCATTCACACTTCTGCTGCGGAGACTCAAAATAAGACCCGTTCGTAACAATATTTGCGTTTGCACCATTGTTGTAAGATGATTATGTTAAGATAACTGTTGCATTGTTGAGTGATGCCTCTGTTAAGATAACTCGCGAAGAAATCAAGAGCCAAAATAAGTGAGAATTCAGCGGCATATCTAAATATATGGACGCCTAGCAGTTGATTAGTGACACACAACTCAGTTACGTATAAGTAACTCTTTTACTCCACGTTGGAATGTATTGAAATAGAAATGGCAATTTTTTTTTTCTAAAAATGTCATGCACCGTCCTCATAGATTCATAGATTCGATCAATGACGTGGAGCTGAAGAATTCATGGAAACATATCACCATAAATAGTGAATATTCTGCTGGTGAGATCAGTGGCGAGCTGAAATTCATGCACAACTGACATTTTCAGAATATCATTTTTTTGCCTTTTATTGACAATTCGTATTGATTGATGATAATATTCATCCACATATTTTTACTGATTTATTTTGATTTATTTATTGGTGATTCTTAATAATTTATCATGATTTATTTTATTACTTTTACAATACACGATTCTTATCTTTTTTTTTTTTTTTAATTTTTATGTTAATGTGAGCAAATTTGTGAGCTCACTGTTTTTTTTTTCTTTTGTATATCTTCAGAATTCAATAAAGGTTTGTTGGACTTCCGGATGCACCCATTCCCTGGGAAACGCTTCGAAATCTCCCCTTAGAGATGTGAAATAGGGTGTCACTGGTCCGTCAATGTTAAGATAACTGTTGCATTGTTAAGGAAGATTGTTGAGTAATTCTTCTATTTGGGAGAATAGAGAACTGATGAATGATTATTCAGTTTTGAGTATTGTTGAATGATGCTTCAGTTGGGAGTATTGTTGAACGATGCTTCAGTTTGGAGTATTGTTGAACGATGCTTCTCTGCTTGCAGTGCCGTTGAATATGATGTTTCCATTTGTAATATTGACGAATGATGCTTCTGTCTGAAATATTGTTGAATAGTTATTAAATCATGCTCATTTAATCATTTTTGTCGCACCACGGTCATTTTCTGCACACGAGGGCTAGTTAGACCGGGACCTACAATTTATTGCCGATTCCGAACGGCAGGCTTGTTTTTTTTTTATGCTCGTCGAGAGGTTGGTGCGGTAACCCCTCGATGGTGGACTCCCTGCGGTAGCAATTTTTGCTGCGGTCATGTCATCATTTTTGCTGTACCCCTGTGTCAGGAAAGTTTATTAAATCATGCTTCTGCTAAGAGTTCTATTGAATGATACTTCTGTCTGGAGCATTGTTGAACAGGGACACAACTAGACACTTGGTCAGTCGGGGCGAGCACGCATTTTTTGGTGCCCTCTAACATTGAAGGAGAGGTTAAAGGGTCGCATCCCTTTTCTGGTCCGGCGCCTGGGGCACTAGACTCGCTTGTGCCCTTCTGGTTGTGGCTTTGTTGTTGAATAACTATTATATAAAGGATATATACTAAATTATGCTTCTGTTTGGAACATTGTTTTATGCCTATTCTCTTGCATTGTTGGATGTCAGTTATCTTGCAATGCTTGCAATATTCTGTTTGGAGAATTGTTGGGTGATGAATCTTGGTTGAGGCTTATGTTTAGATAATTTTTTAATCAACTCTTCCGGTTTGATCATTATTGAACGTTGCTTATGTGGGTAAAGCTATTAAATTATGTACATTTCGGGATCATTGTTGAATTATAATTCTCTAAAATCATAGATAACAATTGTTGAATTTTTCTCTAGCTGGGAACCACGATAAATTCTGTTGAATTATATCTTATATTTAAAATTATACAAATACATGTAATTTTGCTGAATTATATCTTGTGTTCGGAATTTTATTCTGTATAAAATCATTCATTATTATTAACTGAACTTTGTTGAATTATGACCATTTATTGATCAGATAAGCGTAAGAATCACGATCACTCCAATGAATATTTGAATTAAAATAGGAATAGCATAACGAGAGGTATGATCATGACGTTTCTCCAAAGAAAATTCATATTATACCCTCCCAGACACAACAATTCTTGCCCAGTGTCCTCCGGGTAAAAGTAAAATGTCATTGAATCCACAGATAACCGCACGTCAGACTGCTTTTTACCTCACAACTCAGTTTTTTCGCTTCATTTCATGGACGATTCTTTATGAGGTTTTAAACCTTTTCCGAAGGAATTCTACAAGGGGGGAGACCGACCGACACGACGACGACGTCCTTTGAATATGGCCTCGATATTTCCGAATAGTATCGTGTTTTTGTTGTGTTGACGTTTGATGACTTTGCCGTTGGGATGGTAACGTTACTTAATGATGGTCACATGCACACACGCGCTCTCTCTCTCGATCTCTTGCTATTATTATTTTGGTCATTTCTCTTTTGTTCGCCCTCTTTTCGATGGTCATGATCGTTTGTTTTTTTTTACCCGTTCTATATCTTTTATAAGCCTTTATCAACAGGTACAAATGACTTATAAATAGATTAGAACCATATACTGCACTCGACATTCATGTTATGTAGAATTATGAAACATCAAAATTCAAATTTATGAGTGATTTCAACAAAACCAGAAAAAACAGTTTTTCTTTTTCAATATTCTAAAAAAAAAGTTCTCTAAAGCTACATCACTGTAAATGTACACCACTGAAAGTGATCATCGCCTTAACTATTTGCGTCAGATAAATTAAGTTTCACTGAATGGATTACAAACCTTGTACGGCATTCATGTTGAGTAGGAAGGGGTGGTTTAATGAGTTTATGGGGGGGGGGGAGTTTGGGGCCCACATCATATTTGAGGCTCTTTCCACCTTCTGTAAAAAAGTACTAATTAAGAAGGAAAACCAAAAACCAGAATGAATACGTAATTTAAATGACTTGGGGTCTTTTTTTAGACTCGAGGCTCTGATTTTGTACCCTCCATTAGTCACTTTGTTTAGGACAGTTCTCATAGTGAAGGAATTCCTTAGAGTAAATTGAGTGTTTTATGCAATAAAAAAAGGCTTTTATAATGTCAGATTCTTGAAAATATTGGAGGTGGACAAAGGACAATATTTCAATAGATATGGTCAATGTACTGGAAAATAAATGAGAAAGAGGGGAACCTTCGGCCCTATGGGGCCTAATACAAGTTATGGCCTATCCTTCTTAACAGTCATCCCTGTTTTTCTGCGACCAAATGAAAATTTCCCTTGTATAATAAACTAGCTATAACACCCGGTGCTGCCCGGGTTTTCTTCAATTGCTGGGAGGATCGAAAATGTGCCAAACCATTATAAAGAAATAAACTACTGTATATATACTGGCAGCATTAAATAATTGACAAACCTCTTTAAGGGCATATACACGTCTGAAACGGATTATTAGCTAACTAGGGTAACCAAAGTAAACATTCCGAAGGCCATTGTTGAGGCCCAAAAACCATTGTTGCCCGATGGACTTTTCACCCGTTTCAATCATTTACCCTGCTCTAACGAACTTTTAAAGTAGCCCATCGTTCAGTCCGGGTTCTGTTTCGTATGCATACAAAATTTAGCGATTATCGGTCTAAAATTGTATATTTATGTCGCGCACACACACAGGAAAAAAAATTAATTTTATATACAGTCGAATCCCGTTATAACGAACTCCAAGAGACTAGAGAAATCATTTCGTTATAACGAAATTTCGTTATAAAAGAATTCCAGGTTTATGCATTATGCCTATGTAAACTTTTCTGGGGGATTAGAAAAAGTGTTCGCAAAAACGGTATTCGACTGTATATAGAAGTATGTCTTTTAAATCCCTTATTAACGGTCACCTCTCTCTAACGGATGATTTTTCCCGGCCTGGAAAACCGATGTCTGCAAAAGAGAGGTTTAACTGTATTTGAAAAAAAAAGTTTTTAGTTATAAAAGAACGTAAGAAATTTTCAAGTAGGGAATAATTTCCGATTTAAAAACATGTGGTTCATAAAAAATAAAAAATTTCAACCGCACAGTTTCTAAATAATAACGTTTTATCACTTGTATGGATATATGTTATACACATTATATATGATACATGTTATATCGTATTATATGTTATGATGCCCATACATATTTTATAATCATACTGGGGGGGGCAAAGCCCCCCCCCCGACGCCTCCGGCGTCCAACCCCTCTCTTCCAACTCCTCCAATGGAGCTAACTACTCGTCACATCTTCTTTAATTATAAAGCAAAATATTCCTCAGGCACTCCAAATGCCAGCGAAATAGTTATTCATTGTCAGTTTCTCATTCTGATTTCGATAAGCAATGCACTGCCATCATAAATACAACAGAATACTCGATGCACCGCAATACATACGTGATAGGCAATACAGCACAATAAGTAATGCACCACTATATGCAATGCACCACCATATGGGCAATACAGCAAATTAAGTAGCGATTCACTATATACGGTGTATCACAACACGCAAAGCACCAGTATCGGCATAACAATACGCAATACAGTACGCGATGCACTACAACACGTAATGCATAACAATACGCAATATACACCATAATAAGCAATACAGCTCAATACGCAATAAAGCACTATACATCGCAATAAGCACCACAATATGCCATAAAACCACTGAAACACAATAAGCAAGCGATACACTATAATCAGCGATGCACAACTATTTGCAGTACACCAAAATAAGCAATACAGCCCGCTACGCAATGCGCCACAATAAGCAATACAGCCCACTACGCAATGCGCCACAATAAGCAATACAGCCCAATACGCAATGCGCCACAATAAGCAATACAGCCCAATACGCAATGCGCCACAATAAGCAATACAGCCCAATACGCAATGCGCCACAATAAGCAATACAGCCCAATACGCAATGCGCCACAATACGCATTAAGAACTGCATTGCAATGATAAATATAGTATGCGATATACTATAATGCAATTAGCAACGCACTACAATAAGCAATACAGCACGCGATGCACCACAATACATATAACTATATGCGCAATACAGTACAATACGTGATGCACAATACAGTATAATACGCGATGCACAATACAGTACAATACGCGATGCACAATACAGTACAATATGCGATGTACCACAATACATATAACTATATGCACAATACAGTACAATACGCGATGCACAATACAGTACAATACGCGATGCACAATACAGAACAATACGCGATGTACCACAATACATATAACTATATGCACAATACAGTACAATACGCGATGCATCACATAAGCAATGCATTAGAATAAGCGATACATCATGCGATGCATTACAATACGCAATGCACCAAAAATAGCAATGTACCACTATTTACAGTGCCCCGCAATACAGCATAAAACGTAATGCACCAAAAATAGCAATGTACCACTATTTACAGTGCCCCGCAATACAGCCTAAAACGTAATGCACCACAATACGCGATGTATCGCAATAAGCGAAGCACCATAATATACGCAAAAAGTACTGTATTACAGTAAGCAATATATCACGCGATGCGCTGCAATGTGCAATGCACCACAATAAGCAATATATCACGCGATGCGCTGCAATGTGCAATGCACCACAATAAGCAATACAGCATAATACGCAATGCGTCCCAATAAGCAATACAGCATAATACGCAATGCGTCCCAATAAGCAATACAGCATAATACGCAATGCGTCCCAATAAGCAATACAGCATAATACGCAATGCGTCCCAATAAGCAATACAGCATAATACGCAATGCGTCCCAATAAGCAATACAGCATAATACGCAATGCACCACAATAAGCAATACAGCATAATACGCAATGCTACGCCATCGGCGATTCGGTGCAATAAGCAATGCATCATTTTAGGCAATGCAGCACAATAAGTAGTGCAGCCTTATATTAAGGGCACCACAAAAAACAATGCACCACTATATCAGGGAACCACATTTAACAATACAGCACAATACTTAATGCACCTCCATCGGCAATACAGCACAGTGCTTATTGCACCATCATCGGCTATGCAGCCCAATAAGCAATGCGCCACCACAGGCAATACATCACAAAAATTAGTGCACTACCATATTCAGAGCACCACAATAAGAAATGCCCCACTATATTCAGTGCACCACATTAAGCACAATACGCAATACACCACAATAAGCAAAACGACACAATGCGTAATTTACCCTCATCGGCAATACAGCACAATAACAAATACACCACCACCGTAGGCAATACAGCACAATAACAAATACACCCCCACCGTAGGCAATACAGCACAATAACAAATACACCACCACCGTAGGCAATACAGCACAATAACAAATACACCACCACCGTAGGCAATACAGTACAATACCTCATGCACCGCAATACCGCATAATATGCGATGCATCGCACTAAACAAAGCACCATAATACGCAATGAGCCACAATAATCCATAAGCACTGCATTACAGTAAGCAATACAGCACTCAGTGCACTACAACACGTAAAGCATCACAATCAGTAATGTAGTAATGTGTGTAATCAGTAATATTGTACACCACAAATAAGCAATGCAGCATAGTATGCGATGCATCGCAATAAGCAAAGCACTATAAAAATCACTATAGTACGCAATGCACCACAATACGCATTAAACGCGGCATTGCAATGGACAATACAGCACGCGATGCACTACAATATGCAATGCACCGCAATCAGTAATGCACCATTATTTTTGCAATGCCACAATAAGCAATGCAGCATAATGCGCAATGAGAAGCAAGTATTCATCCTCGACTCAAAATGAAACCTGTCAATTTCCCCATAAAGAGATCTGTCCAATGCCCCGCCCTGGGTATCCGGACCCTGTGTGTTGGGAGCACTGGTGATGTACACATACCTCTGGGTGCACAAAACTTGATCCCTACAGATCAAGCGGTTCCCGATGTCCTCAGGTGTTAAATGAAAACTCGACCCAAAATCGTAACCGATCAAAAACTTCACCAACTTCCGTCACTCGGTTGCTTAGCAACAGGCCTTTTTCGAGTTTGTGATTTTATATTATAGAGTAGATATCACATAGTAAGGTATAGTTTTCCAAACTTTTTTGTTCCATCGCCCCCTTCTTCACAGTTTTTTTTTTCATCGCCCCCCAACTCAAACAAGCCCATAGAATCCTATGTTATAACCGTAGATTCTATCTTCCCCCCCACCCCCGGACCATTCCATCGTCCACCAGGGGGCGATATTGCCCACTTTGGGAAACAGGCCCTATTCCTGGATGTGGGTGCCATGGTTATATGGGTGCCAATCCATTTATTTACGATATGTACTGGGTTTTTTTTCCTTCAAATTCTGCATGTTATGAAAGTTATCCCCCATTGGATGTTTGAATTAATAATAATTATATTATAAGTAATATTATTATATTATATTTAAAAATAATATAATTATAATTATTAATTATTACATTTCAAAAATGTATTTGTACGATGTAATTTTTTATTACAATGTGATTTTATTCATTGGCGATGCCAATCCAAATCTTTCATTAACTGAAGGAAAATTTATAACATCAATAATTACAATATAATGCAAAAAACGCACTAAAATAAAACATCATACAAATAAATTTTTGAAAAAAAAAAAAAATTGTTATTTTTAAATATAATAATATTATTTGTAATATAATTATCATTAATTCAAATATCCAAAGGATAACTTTCATTACATGCAGAATTTGAAAAAAAGCCCGGTACATATCGTAAATAAATGGATATAACACGCGGAAGTAATCAGAGATGACTCGATGAAGAGTAAATACTATATATTTATGTACACGTCATATCCGAAAGTATAATGATAAACATCACGTAACAGATGTTTTATCTGTCTAGCTCAGAGTCGTAAACTCCGTATTTCTCCGGGATTTTGGGATTATGGGTAATGTAAATCTTCCTAAAGCCGTCACAATCATCTTTTTCCCGTCCCGTTTATGGAAGCGGTAAATTTTCGTTGAGGAAATATAACATTTCGCTTGAAATGAGGAGAATACGCTGCGGGTAAAACAAAAAAAGAAGAGCAAAAGAAATGTACTTCCTCATTTATCGGTGTAAGTTCTTTTTCAATCTACAGATGGCGCAATTCAACGTTATGATTGGTAATTTATTTCAAATCTAAATTTAGTGAAATTATTTATTTCATCCGTAATGAGATTTTGATTATGTCAACAAAAATAATTTCTCATGTATATCTTATGAATTCATTAAATTTGCAAAAAAAAAAAAATCAGTTTTATACCGTATTTAATTTAAGTGATCTGTAAATACGCCGAGGCTCACTTAAGCGATTTGGAAATGTGCCGAGGATCATTTAAGTGATCTGTAAATGTACCGAGGGCCATAAGTGAGCTAAAAATGTGCCAAGGTTCACTTAAGTGACTTGGGAACATGCGGCGGTCTACTTATGCGATCTGGAGGTGTGCCGTAGTCCACTTAATTGAAGTAAAAATGTGCCGCAGGCCACTTAAGTGATTTGGGAACGTGTCGCAGACCATTTAAAAAATCTGGGCATGTGAAGAAAGGGGTTACTTAAATTATCTATAAATGTGCGTCAGGTCACTCGAATGATCAGTAAGTGTGTTGCGAGTCACTCAAGTGATCTGGGAATGTGCCGCTTAGTCCCTTTTTACAAATGTAGGTTTGAGGTCGCGGACCATATCAGATGACTCCAAAGGCCACATTTGAAACGCGAGTCAGGGGTTGAGGACATATAGTATACATATAGGGGGGGATTTCTGGATAAATTCTGGGGAATATTTACAATAGTGTTAGGGGTCATTCAAGTGTTACGTCAGCATCGGGGGTGGGGGGGGGGGGGTTCTGATCTGCTGACTTTTGGTGACAAGGGGGGGGGAGGGGGTCAAAAATGACTGAAAATCTGCTTACGTAATACTTGAATGGCCTCTTACAAAATACTTTGTGTGCTCGAGCATCCGCTCAAACCCCGGCTCTGACACCACTGTTGGAATCCCAATGTCTGGACCAGGATCACAAATAAAGCGGGGGGGGGGGGGGGCTTCTAGCTATTCTAAAATTTTTCCTTTATTTAGCTCCCACAATATTTAATTTACTTCCTCAGTTAATAAAAGAACAATCTTCATGTACATCTTTTTTTATCAATTTAAAATCTTGGTTGTTAATTCAAGAAGATTTAAATCATCTGTTTGATATTGTAATGCAATCTTTTATCTTGCATACGCTGCTAAATGCCAAATGTTTTTTGTTTATCAATTCCATTCCTGTTGCCACTTATTTCTTGGTGTTATATATATGTGTGTTTTTTTCTTTCTTTTTTTCTCTTGTTGTTATTTATGCCGACAGATATGTATCGGATATTGTTTTGTGGGCTCACAAGCTTGCTTAGCCCCTAAATGTTTTCTAACTGTGTTTAAAAATCTTAAATAAAGGAAATTTGAATTTGAATAAAGCCTCTTCTTCAGTCTTCTTCAGTGCAGTGCCGTCTTAACGCATGAGCCTACCCGGGCACGGTCGGGGGCCTCAAGAGAAGAAAGGCCTCACAAAAATTATAACTGCTTGAAATTCTCGAGAGTTTACCAGGTAGGGCCTCAGAAAAATGAGTTGGCCCGAGGCCCCATTCCCCACGATGCTCTTAAGACGGCCCTGGCTATAAGATGTATGAAAAAAGGGAAATGCCCAGGTGAAGATGGGATTTTAACATTATAAAAGAAGCAGGAGAAGAATTTGCCAGTATGCTAGCCGCCTTGTTCACAAATTGTCTCACAAAATCGGATGTGCCTGAAGATTGGAATAACGCAATGATGGTTCTTCTTTACAAAAAGAGTGAAAAAGAGGATATCAAGAATTACCGACCAATCAGTCTCTTATCAGTAATTTATAAAATCTTCACCAGAGTGTTGACATCTTCACGGCTTGAATCCACAATGAACGAAACCAAACCAAAAGAACAAGCAGGCATTCGAAGTGGATTTAGTAAAATGATCGCATCCAAATATTCAGGGAACTTATAGAGAGACATAAGGCATACGAATTCCCATTGTGTATGGCCTTCATTGATTTTGAGAAAGCGTTTGACTCTGTCTTCACATCTGCTGTTAAATTTCTAGATGTAACTGGGGTAGAGAAGATTAACATCAATATCATCATGAAAATATATGACAAAGCAACTGCAACGATTCGTTTGGATAAAGGAAAAGCAAAAAATAAACTTGGGAAAGGAGTCAGACAGGGTGATACTATCTCACCAAAACTCTTTACCGCTGTTTTAGAAAAAGTATTCAGAAAGGAATGAAGAAGGATGAGAAAGGAATTAAAATTAATGGCGAATTTCTCAACCATTTGCGTTTTGCCGACGACATCGTTGTTATCAGCAGTAATCCAACGAACTAGAAGAAATGAAGAATTGGCGAAGGCAAGTATTCAGGTGGGCTTGAAAATGAATCTAGTTATGTTCAACCCCTTTGCGTTGAAAAGGACAATCTTGCTCAACAACACAGAGAAAGAAGAAGTAGAAAGCTATATGTACCTGGCACAAGAAATTACCATGGACAACAGAATCATTAATGAAATAATCAGAAGGATCAGGATTGGATGGAGCACTTTTGGCAAAAATTGTGTAATTCTGAAGTGCCACACGCCATTATGCCTAAAACGAAAAGTGTTTAACCAGTGTGTGCTACCAGCACTGACTTACAGAGCTGAAACATGAACACTTACAAGCAAGACGATACAAAGGCAGCCGACAACACAAAGAAGCATGGAAAGATGTATGCTAAGCATCACAAGGACAGACAGGAAACGAATCACTTGGATAAGAAACCAAACAAAGGTATATGATATCATGGAAAGAATTAAACGTCTAAAATGGAAATGGGCTGGACTTATATTGCAAGAAGACAGGACAACAGATGGACCACAAGTATTCTGAGTTCGTACCCCCGTAGTGTTAAACGTCCAAGAAGGTGTTCCCACACAAGATGGATCGAAGAGATCAGAAAAGTGGCAGGAGTCAACTGGATAGCTAAAGCATCAGACAGAGCAAAATGGAAAAATTTAGAGACCTTCATCCAGCAGTGTATTGAAAATGGTTGTTATGATGATGAGGATGCTGTGTGTATTCACGACTTTAGCAAATATTATAAATTCAAATAACTATTGTTGAAAAAACGGGACAAATGTATAAAAACAAAATCGAAGCACGAAAATTGCAGGAATGTCCCGTAATACGGGACACAAGTGGTCCGTCAAATTGCTTCTGACATTTCACTGATCCTTATTTTTAGAAAGGTTGAGAAACACTGAGCTAGTAAACACGGTATTTCACAAAAAAATTTCTATTCTTTATCATTAAAATTTTTTGCATAATAAAAAAATAATAAATTTATGCGCTACTCCTCTATTTTATCAAGAATGTTATCTTTTGTATCAGGTTTGGATACGGAAGAAGACATAACATACATATTCACGTCCGGGCTCGCGCTAAATAGGCCCCTAGCTTGCAGGCGGCCTTGAGCATTTCTCCCTGTTATAGTGAATTAGACCCCCCCCCCCCCCAGCAAGAGTAAAGTAATATAAATATTTCATTTTTTCCGGGGGGGGAGGAAGGACAGGAGATGGCCATTAAATGGCTTCACGGAAACAACAGTGTACATCCGCCGCAAGAGAGAGGAAAAAGTCATCTCTCTCTTTTATAGCATCACATTAAACGCCTCTTCTTTGAGGTCGACGGACATTTAATAACCGAGGCGCGTGCATAAAATTTTGTGCATGCTTTCTATACAGTATTTATAACCATCCCGGTCTCTATTTATTTATTTATTTATTTTTGGAAATTAGAACCCACAGATGTACGTTGCCGACATTCTGTCGCCTCCGCCATTTTTCTTACATCGTACCATATTACAAAGCCTTGAATTTATTTTATTTTATTTTTTCTTATGGAACACTCCATTCATTTACGAGACTGGCCAGTTATTTGTGGCTTACTATGTGAAGGTAAAATCACACGTCCCGTTTTTACGGGACAGATTTTTTTTCCCCATTTTCTATATCATCGCTTTGACCGGGCCCGTAGCGTGCCTTCTCGTCCCCCCCCCCTTCCCCGAAAGGATTATTATTATTGCAAAATAAGTGTAAATTTTTTGAGGGCCTCCCATTTGGGTCGGAGCCATGGGTCAGTGCTCTGGTTGCCCCCCAGTCTAGTTAAAGGGCCTGGATTTGACATAAAAAATGCTAATTTTTTGTAAAGTTTTTTAGAGCCAATTAGTTCATAGTATTCATGCATTGATAAACTCAGGGCCGTCTTAGTAAGTTCCAGAATCTAGGAATAAGCATTTGTTACCCCCTCCCGAACCCAATTTATGGGTCCAAAATGTTGTATATCCATAGCCATACCTAACTACCGTAATAACTACCGTAATTCCCGAAAAATGAACTGCAACTAAAAATGATACAAGGCAATATGGTCCCGGAAGCAGTGGAGTCGCAGATTGGTGTGCTTGTGGATACTGAGCACCCATGGTAATTTGTGGCACGGATCTGAGCGATCCCCAGAAGTGATTAAGAAGCCAAAGGTAATATAGGATTTACACAATGATGACGTCACTCTCCGCTATCATACGAAGGTTTTAACAACTGGATGTTGCGAAGATATATTTTGGAAAGAGAGATAATTCAACTGCCCCTGCGGGGAATCTAACCCACGTCCTTTCACTTTCCGGATGAACGCCTTCTAGGGCATTCACCGGGAACGTTTAAGAATTCCGGGACTAAATGATATCTGAGGCCCTGATGGCACGTCTTCCCACGTCTAATATGCTTTTCTGGGGGGCTTCGGACATTGACCCGGTTGGCCCCTGGCTGCCCTGAGTTTGAGGGGGGTCAAAGTATTGAGGGAGAACCCATGGTTTTTATATATGAGGCTGACAGAGATCTATGCTGAGGTGATCGACATTATTATTTTTCTGATTTCTATATGAAAGTTGATACAAATATAAGGCCGCAACAAGCAAATGCCCAAAATTGTGGTTGAAAAGATGCCTATAACAAATATGGATGCCTAGAGAATCAATATAGAGAGGATGGTAAACGTTCCTTCCTGGGGCCCACCAGATACCCTGGTCAGAAGGTCATGCTCCAGGATGTGTGTGTGTGGGGGGGGGGGCAGGGTATCTCAAATTTAATAAACTCCAAAAAACCGACCTTCACTGCTCATTTATAAGGATCGAAGAACATGGGTTTTCGCGATGTGGTGCCAACACTAAATCCGACAATCGAGCCCTCTTGCTTGTTCCAATGAGCACTGCGGTGCTCGCTAGCTCCAAGTTGAAGATTGCTGGTCTGAAGGTGCTATTCCCCCCCCCCCCCCTTCTCCCTGACAGACGAATAGATACTGATAATGCATCTATCCTTATCTTATCGTCTTCCTGTTTTGCGACGGTGCGGTATTGATTTCTCGTAAAGTTCCGAAACACAAATCGAATTTCAAGAGAATTCCTGGGAAAGAATAAAATAAAATAAAAATTGTTGTGCTGAATCCACAGATGTGAGAGTTGCGTCATTATGAAATGTGTCTCTAGCGATGACGGCGGTATATAATGGGCCCTCGACTTCTCTCTCTCTCTTATCTCGTTTGAGATCGAATCCGTGGAAGTAATTCAAGCACCACCAAAACGACGCCTCACCACAAACTCTGATCTCTCTCTCTCTCTCTCTCTCTCTCTCTGGGAGTATCCCACTGACTCATTCATTGGACGTCTCCTGCCAGTAGATGAGGTTACACTCACATAATATACACACACTACTGATGAGGTCATCGTCGCCAGCCACATTCAAGTCAGTCAGTCAGTCAGTCTCTAGAACTCTTTTCCACGAAATGCCGCTCTGTACAAACACGCGCGAATATCGATCCACGGAAAGAGAACACATTGATTGCTTCCCTTGGTGTATATATATATCTGTTTTCTACAAAAGAAAAAGTAGTTTAGAAGAATAATATACGGAATATTTAAACTAGAATTATGTTGAATTGATTCATTATGTAGAATAGTCTGTCTGTGTGCTCGTAGGTGTGTGAAAACATTATAGATATAATTGGTACGTCCTTGGTTATATTCATTGAGTCAACGCGCATGCTCGAGTATCACCAACGATTGGTGGGTGTTGCACGAAGTCTGTGTCCACCCTGTCGGAATCCATTAACTACCAGAAAATCCACATGTCATCAGTTGACATGATTTTTGAATTTGGACGATTCACTCGACGATTTTTGAATTTGGACGATTCACTCGACGATTTTTGAATTTGGATTATACACAGAGTGTTTTCACAGAGAAGGGATCAGAAGGAAAAAAATTTAAAATATTGAATTATAATGCGAAAAATGACCAGCACAAAAGGTAGAAAAAATATATGGGGGCCTCAATCAATGTCAATTTAAAATTTACGTCTTTTTTCGTGTACTTAATAAAGTGTTACCAGTGAAAGCTGAAGAAAAATTAATCGAGATAACGATGATTGAAATTCTTGATTTTTATGTGGTAAAAACGGCTTATACTGATAAAGAATACGAAAGTAGTCGTGAAAAATTGCAAAAAAAAAAATGAAATTGTACCATAGATATGTCGGTGAATTTTTTTCAAGTAAAATTAAAGAAAAATTGAGAATTTTGGCAAAATTATTGCGGCGCAATAAATCCACGAATTTTACTGATTGATGTTGTTTGTTTTGTTTAGAGTAGTGTGTTACACGCACATAAAACGGATTTATGATTACTTCGCCGCTGATCTACATGAACTTTGTCGCCTTTCTCACATTCTAGTATAATTTTCTTGATCATTCATTTCTCAAATTTGCCGTCCTGAACTGTAGCTTAGTCCTTTCCCTCTGTAAATACCATTCCAAATAACTCTATTGGTCATTCATTGACCACTAACTCTCTCGGTCATTCTTTTAGCCATTTACATGCTTGTACGCTGTTTTGGCCTCTCGAATGCTTACAAACTCTCTGACAGTTTCGTTCACATACACGCTTGCGAACTATTATATATTCACCGACCTAGTCCCAAGCACTCTGTGTTACACTTTTGGTCATTCACTGACCTGGTCCCTCACTCTCTTGGTCACTTTAGAAGATCATTCAGACATTTGGTCATTCACATGCTTCGGCACTCTTTTGAACCAACAATGAATGAGCAATCAAGTAGTGAGTAGGTGAGTGAGCAAGTGAGTAGCCAAGTGAGAAAATGAGTGAGTGAATGAGCACTGAACTTGCTTGATGCGAAATTAAATAAAACTACAAAACTGTAGCTACTACTAGCTAGCTCGCCCTCGCTTACTCACTCACTCTCTTACTATATAGGTCACTTACTCTATTACTAAATCACTCACTAACTCTCTAGGTTACTCACTTAGGCACTCACTGGGGGCCGCTCATTCTGTAACTCGGTCACACAGTCTGTCACTGGGTCACTCACTCACCTATTTATTCACTCAATCGCTCACTCATTCATTTGGTCAATTGCACACTGACTTACTGATTCACTCGTTCATTTGTTCAAGTCACTGACTCACTCACTCGCTCACTTAATTGTTTGACTGAATTCTCCGTAAATTGCTTCAGTGTACAAATGAGCATACTTTCAAGCATTCATGAAATGCATGCTCGTACAAAAAAGCCAAAAGAGATTGAACATGCATGCGCGCGCGTGTGTGTCAAGCTTGTATCGCGCGTAGCCGCCTTTAGGCAGGGTGCACATTGGAGCGATACGATAAGCGATACGACGTCGACATCGACACGGATTGGTCGAAAAACGCGAAATTGTTAATGGAAATTCGGGCCGAAAAACATTGCCCATTCAACACACACGTTTCCCATAGATTTCTTTCTATGATGAAGAACACACAAAAACACAAGCACTAATGATACATTTGCTTTTGGAGTATCGCCATAAAACCCTTATTATTATTTCGAACGGAGACATGAAACATGAAACTTGACGACCTCGGATATGGCAGGTTCGCCCTCTCTCCCCCCCCCCTTCTCCTTTTTTTTTTCTTTCTTTCCTTAAAAATTAGATTCCAACAGGACACGAAAAATACCTGTCAAGGACGATTCGCAAGGTAATGTAGAAAGAAAAAAATAATTATAATATTCTGCGGCTCTTTTTCTGGCGCGAAATCCTTTTGTGTGTTCTTCGTATAAGGCGTCTTAATATCTTCCGGTAATTGTTATTAAGTATAATTAGCTTCTCACGTTCCTCGCTCAATGTCCGATTCGATACTGTGTCCGCATTTATTGCTTCGCTCTGGAGTGGCTTTTCGAGTTGCTTACGCCACTTACAGTGACGTAAACTGTACAAATCGATGTCCTAATTGGTCGCGACCTCTCTCTATTTTCTCCGCATATATACTACCAGAGTTCTTTTCTTTCTAATAAAACCCTTACAATGAGTAACGAATGAAATCAGTATAGACCATAGTTTCCCAAACATTTTGTTCCATCGCCCCCTTCGTCAGAATTTTCTTTCTCTCATCGCCCCCGACTCAAGTGAACCCACAGGATCCTACGTTATACTAGTTGCTTCTATCTCCCCCTTGGACCATTTCATCGCCCACCAGGGGGTGATATTGCCCACTTTGGGAAACACTGGTATAGACCCATGTATATGCAGAGGGGGATTTATGCTTTTGCCGCCTGTAGGCTTCGCAAATTTCGCCCATTTTGGTTTAATCAGGGCAGCAACTGAGGGAAGGGGGAGTAGACGGGTCTGGTCCTCCGGGCACAGGGCCAGAGGGAGGGGAGCAATTTTCACTCTTTAGCCTCTAATTCAACATTACGGGTGGGCCACCAAAATGCGTGCATGCCCCGGCTAGCTTCTACTCTGGGCTATAGACCGCCTAGTCCCAGCCCTTGTAAATACGCCCCCCTCCGTTTCTAAGTCACTTCTTTGGTCGCTTATTTACCTGGTCCCTCATTCTCTAGATCACTCTTTCGGTTATTTATATCACTGTCTGGTCACTCACGTGCTTGCACACGCTCTAAATAATTCTTTCGTTTGCTCACTGACCGTTTCCTTTGCTATCTCTAGGTCACTATTTTGATCATTTAAATTCTTGCACACGTGATAGATCACTCTTTTGGACAATCACCTGGTTACTTATTCTCTCTAGGTCACTCACATGCTTTCACACTTTCTTGGTCACTCTTTTGTTCGTTCAGTGACGTCGCCCTTCGCTCTCTCTCTAGGTCACACTTTTGGTCACCCATTTTTTTTATCAAAGTTTTATAGTGTAATACTGGCCTAATTAGAAGTTGGAGGACAGGGGACCGTATAAAAATTTAGGGTTTTTATTTTGTGACACATTGTATTTTCACAAATACAAATACAACGCCACAACAGGCAAAATGCCCAACGAGGTGGATGAGAAAAAGATGCCCATAAAAATATGGATGTCATATATTACAAAAATATAGCAACCCAATTAAAAATGCAATACAAACATTATAATCAATATATACACATGATAAAATACCATACAATGCCCATAAAGAATACTTGCTTGTCTTATATATGGTTGTCTTATTCTAAGTATGGATAGCTTCTCGATTTACCCCAACGTGTTTATCGTATTTCTTTTTAAATGTGTTACAATTTCCTACCTCCGGGGGTAAGCTATTCTATTTATTAGCAACCCTATTAGAGAAATATTCCCTGCGACACCATAGCCTTGCATTGTCCCTCACCAATCGATACTGGTGTCCCCTCGTAAAAGCAGTCGATTGGCGATGTACTAAAAGTTCATGGTCCATCCTATCCATCCCATTGAAAATTGTGAACACTTCGATCATATCTCCTCGACACCTGCGTTCATCCAATGTAAACATATTCAAAAAATGAAGTCTCTCTCTTCATAACTTAAGCCCCGTGTGCCGATAAGGACACGCGTAGCTCTTCTCTGCACACCTTCAACCAAGTCTATGTCCCTCTGTAGGTATGGTCTCCAAAACCTTACAGCATACTCCAGTCCAGGACGAACTAAACCTCGAAAAAGCGGAAGAATGACTTTCGGAGAGCGCGAAGAGACCTTTTTGAAAATGAGACCAAGCATTCTATTCGCTTTCTTTTTTTAACCACCGCTGAACAATGTTCAGAAAACCTAAGCCGCTCATCAATGAGATTTCCCAAATCGGTGACCCTAGTTGCATCCGGGATAGTGACACCATTCAACTCGTAAGAGAACCGTGGGTTGTTCGAACCAAAATGAGCGACCATGCACTTATCAACGCTAATCGTCATGCTCCATTCATTTGCCCATGCTACAATCCTGTTTAAGTTGGTCTGGAGCAACTCCCTATCGCTTTGATTCCCGATTACCCCCATTAGCTTCACATCATCTGCGAATTTGCTAGTAATCCCATCGATACCCTGATCGAGTTTGTCGATAAATAGGGAAAAAAGTATGAGGCCAAGGACACTTCCTTGAGGAGCTCCACTTGTGACGTCTGTCCAACCAGAGAATTCCCCGCTCACCATAACTCGTTGCGACCCATCTCTTAACCACGATTCTATTCAATTCAGCAAGTTGCTCCCAATTCCAATCTCGTGTAAACGCTTCAAGAGTTTGCCATGTTGGACCCGATCGAATGCCTTATGGAAATCAAGGTAAACAACATCTACATTTTTGCTCTTACCCAAAGCCTTAGTCACGTGATCATAGAATCAAAGGAGGTTAGTTACACATGACTTGCCTTTCCTGAACCCATGCTGATTATCCGACAATACATTATTCTCGTCTATCCACTTCACAAACTGCCTTTTGATGATAATTTCCAAAATTTTCGAGAGGGAACTCGTCAAACTCACTGGACAATAAATTGGATTCACTTTCAAATATGGTACAGTGTAATAATTGAACGCTTTTTGAGCATTTTTTAAGTTGAAACTATACTTCAACGACGAACGCTTGATGAAATAAAGGCCGCATTAGCAGTTACGGGACACCCTGTATACAAAGCTTATTCCTAAAAAGTATACAGACTGGCAAGAAAACCTTAAAAGCATAATGGGTCCTTTGGATAAACTGATGTTGTGAATTCCTCTACTTGATTGGACTTACCTGCCACTATTTGACCGTATACATTCACCTCGTACATATTCCCTCCGCTGAATTCTTCAAGAATAGATACATGCCGGAACGTGTGTATTCTGAGTTTTACATGTGTAGCAACGTATTTATGTTGTCACAGTAATGCTTGTATCGTGTTGCTGATGGCTCAGTCATCTGCCTTCCGTAATTTGAAGAAAAATATGGTAAATGGTTGTGTGAATTTGTATGTATGTATGTAACTATTGCGTTGTAGGTCCGTCTGCTCTCTGCGGAGAGACATTTTCAAACAGAAGACGGGCTCGCATTCGTGCCTCGGAATTAGAAAACCGCAGATAATCAACTTCAGCTGACCACCGCTGTGCCGTGAACGGGGTTCGAATCTGTGGATCCTGACGATGATGATTACTTGCATCCTTACCGAGTATCGAGCTGCCAGTATACATTACTGCCACTATCTTAGTACCCTATACATTTGAAATCCCCTGGCAGAGTGTCTGGGACATGGTTAAATCGCCAGCGTCCTATGCGTCAAGACGGCCCTGCAGACTGGACCTGCAAAAAAAAAAAATGCTATCAGTCAGTTCTAAGTCTTCCCTGCTAGACCCCCCCCCCCCCCCCAGTCGTCTTTTTTTTTTTTTTTTTTTTTTTTTTTTTGCAAAAAAAAAAACCCACCTAAAAAAAATTGAGGGCGGCCGAGCTCAGTTCGGTAGTTTTAATGGATTGAATGCCATTTACCGGTCGTTATATTGGATAAAAAATAGCATGGTGGAAATAGGAAACATTTGTAACGGGTCTCAAGTGTAATTACAAAAAACAAAAACTTCATTCACCTGCTTGCTACCTTCACTAAAAATTGGAAATATAGATAGCAACACTCGTGGCCGGACTTGGCCAGGTGCGAAGGGTGCAATCGCACCAGGCCGCAAAATGTTAAGGGCAGTAAAACTGAATTTTATTACACTGATTGAGTATCACATTCAAACTATATCTGCTTTAAAAAGCCAGAATTTGAAGTTCTGTCAATCTGTTGATGAAAAATATGTCGATATATATCAACATCCACACACAGACCTATGATAGTGAACCCATGGTTCCTTCCGCCCCACATCAACCTTAAATGGAGGCCTTGATTTTGACAGGACCCTAGACTAAGATTTTTAGCTCACTTTTTATTGATTTTCAAGAAAATTTGTAGTTTTGAATGTTGGAAAATATAAAACCAATACCTATACAAGACCCCCCCCCCCCCAGAGCCCTATCAACCTTTCCCATGTGGGGAGCATGGTCTTAACAGCATCGTGAATCCTCGGAAAAGAGATTCTCAGGACACGTCTCCTTATCAGACTTGAAGTGTGAGGCACCACAATTCCAAATATTTTTCCATGTTATTAGACACAATTTTGTTCTGCGTTAATGTTATAAGTCTCGTTAACACGAGGCTCCCTAGCCACCTGAACTACCCAGTGAGTTACAACGGCCCTGTAACGCTGGAACCTCTTCGGAAAGTTTCTTTGGACTCAAATTTCTAAATATTTTAGAACCCCCTCCCCATAGATTGATTTTCTGTGAATGTATAGAGAAAAAATGAGTGAATGTCTCTCTGGGAGTATAATTAGCACCTGGTATAATCCCTATCATATCTCTCGTGAGCGCAGCATGCTTATAAATATTAAAGAGAGCTGCAAACTGTTCTCGAACCGGGCCGCTAAATGAAAAAAGTTCGGCCCTGGCAACAGTTCAAATACACAGCAAACTAGACCACCAGAATGTAGTCGGGAAAGTTTTTGTAACGACGGTGTGTACCAAACGATAAGCTACTTTAAACCTTTATCGGAGCTTGATAAACATCCGAAATGGACGAAAAAAGTGTCAGTCAACTTCGGACTGGCCGCACTTACGATTGTTACGATTCCCAAATAATGCTTGGCTCAACAATGCAAGGACATGACATGATCACGAGAATGTGATAATATCCACTGTAAAGGGATTCTTTCTCACTATCCTTGAATCATAGAGAAAACCTGGGCAGAGCGCCGCAAACTTACACTGGCATCCGATGAAAAATAATAATTTCCAAAACAAATTTTCAAACTAAATGAGTAATTATTTCCGTCTCAATTCTTACAATTTAGCAAATATTTGCCATTTCTTCAATGCCTCCAAACAAAAAATACAGAGAAAATCTAACCAGCGCCGGGTAATCCTGCTAATATTACATATTTTGAGAGGAAAGGGGGTGAGGAAAGCCTCATGGGGTGAAGCCACGTATCATTGCGTATCAATTACTGATAAATTGATACACCTATCAATAGTTACGGCGCGTATTCATGAGAACACAGGATCAGGTTGGCCAAATGGTATTAAGAAGGTTATTTACACTGTTGCACGAGGTTCGAAATCGTGACACCTGCACTTCCGTTTATTCGTATTTGTGTATAAGAGCACTGGCCTTGACGAGTTGTATATAATTAGCATTTCTTATTCCTCTCCATCTTCAAGTTTTCCAAAAGCTGCTGGATCAAAGCCAAGATACTTGTGGTTTCTTCTCTGTGTTCCTTTTACTCTCTTAGGGTGAAATTATTCTAAATAATAAAGTCCGTCGTCATCTTGTTTATCTGTATTTCCGGGATGACTCGCATACCATGCATGTGCGCCTTATATTCTCATCATCAATTAATTAATTCGTTAATCAGCTTCACATGGTGCACGTGCGAGAAACAAATTAGTGAAGGTTGAATCGAAAACGTTTTCTTACTCAATAATCAGATTAAAGGTTTCTCGTTGGAAAAAAGGGGGAAGGCCTCATTAAGTTGAAAAACAAATTTCAAATGACCATATATAATTGGGATCTTCTGATGAATGACTACGTAAGTGATAGATGTCGAAACACAAATTTTGATAGCATTGTCAAATGAGACTTTGTCGTGATAACATTGCTGAATAATGCTTTGGTTTGTCGTGATAGCATTGCTGAATGAGGCTTTGTTGTGATAGAATTGTCGAATGAGGCTTTGTCGTGATAGCATAGCTGAATGAGGCTTTGTTGCGATAGCATTGTCGAATGAGGCTTTGTCGTGATAGCACTGTTGAATGGCAGTTCAGTTTGGAGCATTTTATAATGACTTTAGTTGAGAGCATTGTTGGTTCATTTAGGCTTTGATATTCCAATTAAGATTTATTATGGTATATAGGATTATATGCTTGATATCCGATTGTATACGTAGATTGTGATCTCGCAACTGATTTTATACTTAGATTATATGATTTTATAGTTGTTATGGTTGTAATGTATGTTTTTATAAATAAATTGCCAGAGGTATCCAGTCCGTGAGGACAATGAGCCGATATTGCAATATGGCGATGTGGCCTGGGTATTTTTCGATTTGACGGTTCATAGTAAACGAATGAAACAAGGAAACTTTGTTTGAAACAGTATTGAATGCCGGTTCAGTTTGGAGCATTGTTGAATGCCGGTTCAGTTTGGAGCATTGGTGAATCACGGTTCAGTTTGGAGCATTGGTGAATCACGGTTCAGTTTGAAGCATTGTTGAATGACGGCTCTCAGTTTGGAGCATTGTTGAATTCTGGTTCAACTTGGAGCATTGTTAAATCATGGTTCAGTTTGGAGCATTGTTGAATCATGGTTCAGTTTGGAGCATTGTTGAATCACGGTTCAGTTTGGAGCAGTGTTGAATGACGATTCTGTTCGTAGTCTGTCAACTTATGTTTTTTTGAGAAAATGAATTTTCTGGTTTTTATGCCGCAACAAAAATTTGGAAAGAAAAATGGTTTGTCTCCTCCAATTGAACCCGGATGCCCTTGCATACCGGGTAAGGGCACTAACCAATACACCACATGGCACATTATTACCATACACACGCTGAAGCTCTGAGTGAAGACATTACAGCCTTCCTTAATAATGTGTATTATAAAGAATTGAAAAGTGTGTCTCTACCGTATTGGTTAGCGCACTTGCCCAGTATGCAAAGGGATCTGGGTTTCGATTCCCAGAGAAGACAAATCACTGTTTTTTTCAGATATTCGTTTCGGCATAACATCCAGAAAATTCAACAATGTCTCAAGCATATTTCGGGCCGAAAAAAAACATCTCTTGATGCTTTTAGTTTTGTTCGAAACATCACAGCAAAAAGATTGTTCTTTTCGATACATTCTTTATCTGCAACAATTGATAGTTGTGCTTGGGAAATCGTTGACGAGCTTCGTATAATTTGTTTGGAGCATTGTTGAATGATGCTTCTGTTACGATTACTGTTGAGGTATGCTCTTGTTGGATCATTGTAAAATGATACTTTTGTATGAAACATTTTTGAATGGTGCTAATGCTAGGATCGCTCTGTTGAACTATTCTTCTTTCAGAACCGCTGTTGGCTCATGCTTCTGTTAGGACCGAGGTTGAATCGAACTTTTATTAGGAACACTATTGAATGATGATGATTCTATTTGAGTAACGTTTACTTATGCTTCTGTTTCACTATTGTTTGATAACGATTTTTTTTTCTGAGCATTTTTGAAGGATGCTACATTTGGGAATACTGGTGAATTATGCTTTTGTTTAAACCTTTGATGAATCATGCATGCTTCTGTCTTGACAACTAGTTCTATAAGGAGTGCAGTGTGTTGCATTATGCTTCTGCTAATGCCAGTATCAAGTTACGCTTCTGTTAGAACCTCTGTTGATTTATGCTTGTGTTGGAGCTTCTGTTGAACGTGCTTTTGTTTGGACCACCAAATGACGCTTCTCTTTCGAGCGTTGCTAAATAATATTTCTTTTATTGAATTTCATCTCAGTGAAATAGTTGAATAACTCTTCTACATGGAGCACTGTTGAAAAGCCTCAGTTTGAAACATTGTCAAAAAGACACAATTCCAAACATTGTCAAAAAGACACAATTCCAAACATTGTCAAAAAGACACAATTCCAAACATTGTCAAAAAGACACAATTCCAAACATTGTCAAAAAGACACAATTCCAAACATTGTCAAAAAGACACAATTCCAAACATTGTCAAAAAGACACAATTCCAAACATTGTCAAAAAGACACAATTCCAAACATTGTTGATAAGACGCAGTAGACGAAAAACTGTTGGAAAGACGCAGTAGACGAAAAACTGTTGGAAAGACGCAGTAGACGAAAAACTGTTGGAAAGACGCAGTAGACGAAAAACTGTTGGAAAGACGCAGTAGACGAAAAACTGTTGGAAAGACGCAGTAGACGAAAAACTGTTGAAAAGACGCAGTTTGAGACACTGTTGAAAAGACGGAGTTTGAGACACTGTTGAAAAGACGCAGTTTGAGACACTGTTGAAAAGACGCAGTTTGAGACACTGTTGAAAAGACGCAGTTTGAGACACTGTTGAAAAGACGCAGTTTGAGACACTGTTGAAAAGACGCAGTTTGAAACACTGTTGCAAAGACGCGGTTTGAAACACTGTTGCAAAGACGCGGTTTGAAACATTGCTAAAAGACGCAGTTTGAAACATTGCTAAAAGACGCAGTTTGAAACATTGCTAAAAGACGCAGTTTGAAACATTGCTAAAAGACGCAGTTTGAAACGTTGAACAGACGAGGTTTGTGAAACATTGTTGAAAAGACGAAGTTTGAAACATTGTTGAAAAGACGTGGTTTGAAACATTGTTGAAAAGACGTGGTTTGAAACATTGTTGATAGAACGTAGTTTGAAACATTGTTGATAGAACGTAGTTTGAAACATTGTTGATAGAACGTAGTTTGAAACATTGTTGATAGAACGTAGTTTGAAACATTGTTGATAGAACGTAGTTTGAAACATTGTTGATAGAACGTAGTTTGAAACATTGTTGATAGAACTTTGTTTGAGAGATTGTTGATAGAACTTTGTTTGAGAGATTGTTGAAAAATGCTGTTTGAAACCATTGTTATAAGGTTTCTACCAGAGGTCTTCAACCTTTTCCCAGTCGCGAGCACTACCTATACTCATCATTAAAACACTGTACTTACGGCAAGTTTCACATACGAATGATGAAATCAGGATGATTTCAGTCTTTGAATGCGATTTGTCCAAGGTGATTAATTGGGAACGTTGATCAAGTACTCACGAGCATGAAATCGGAGACGAGCATCGAGCACTCTGGGTACTTCAGGGAGCATCGTAGTGCTCGAGAGCGACGGGTTGGATATGCCTGTTCTAAGCGTTCGGCATCTTTTCCCCCATTTGTTTCAAGGGACACGTAGTCTGTCAAACATTCAGTACTGAAAATAGTACAGAATACAAATACATAATAGTGCAGAATAAATAGTACAGAAGCTATATGGCAGCACCAAAACTTCACCCACAAAAATACGCACTCAGACTGTTAGGTACCCCCACACCCACACACTTAAGTCACAACTCAATCGAGAGTAAATTGGCCCATGGCGAGAGACAGGCCAGGGTTGTGTTAGGTCAGAAAGTACCAAAAATACAATAGCCAACATTAAGAGGTAACGAACAATTCGAAATGCACAAAACTTATCTCTAAAGACAACATTCTTTCCCCCCCCACACCCCACTCCCCATGGCCATTGCTTGCCAGACTCAACTGTCAGCGCATCATAATAAAAAATTAGAATCCATGGTTAACACCAGACTCAGCGGTTTCAAATAATTTCAGCCCCAACATCAGCTTTCGTATCTAATCTAATCAACCATTTATTGCGGGGAAAAAAATGAAAACAAACGAAAAAACTTCAGTGCCACACATGTAACAAAATAACAATAATAAATAATGTGCCGAGAATAAATAATTAGGAAAGAGAGAGCGAAAACTGTGACAAAATCAAGCAGAGAAGTCAGTCAGTCCATTTCCCGTCCGAATGAAAACTGAAAGTTTGTGTAATCGTATTACATATCGGGTGGTTTCGTAAACAAACAAATAAACAAGGAGTGACCATCAGCGGACACACGTCCTCCTCCTCCTCCTCATCATCATCTACTTAAACCGGACGCAGTCGGGTCCGAAGACTTGTTTTTTTTATCAGAGCGGGTTGTTGTTGGTTTATTTGTTGGAAATTGGTTGGTCACGTTCACTTGCGAGGAAATGTCTCGGTCACGGATCACGAAATACAAATGATTATTCAACAGAATCTGTCTCGTTCGTGTGCTATCTTTTTTTTTTTTTTTACGCATCCCTTTTTACCTTTGACCTGCAGGAACGATCATCATCATCATCATCACTTATAACACACATCAGGGGCGCTCAACCTTTAGGAGAAGGGCGAACTATTTCATTGGTTTCGAAACGTATCGCGGGGCCACGTAAGCGATCTGGAACTGTGCCAGAGAGGTCTCTCGAGTGATCTGTAAACATAGCCGTAGATCGTTCACAGGTGATCTGGTCATTTAATAAAGTCACGTGGAACTGCACCGCAGGCTGCTTGAGTGCTAAGGAACTGCGCCGCGTGTCACTTGAGTGATCTGTAAATATTTCTAGGGTCTCTAAAGTGATCTGTAAATATTTCTAGGGTCACTAAAGTGATCTGTAAATGGGCAGAGGGTCCCTTGGGCGATGTGGAAATGCTTCGCGAACCACTTAAGTGCTCTATAAACATGACGTCGGACACTTAAGTAATCTGGAAATGTGCCGTGAGACGCTTGAGTGATGTGGAACAGCACCATGAGCTACTTAAACGCTCTGGAAGTGTGCTGCGGGTCACTATAGTGATCTGTAAATATCCCGCGGATTACTTGGGTGAGCTGGAATTGCACCACTGGTCAATTAAGTGATCTGCAGATGTGCCACGGGTCACTTAAGTGCTCTTGAACTGTATCGCGGGTCATTCAAGTGACGTGGAACTGTACCGCAAGTTACTCAAGGGTCTGTAAATGTGCCGCGGGTCATTCAAGTGACGTGGAACTGTACCGCAGGTTACTCAAGGGTCCTGTAAATGTGCCGCAGGTCTCTCGAGTGATCTGTAGATGTACCACGGGTCGCTTAAGACCTCCAAAACTGTGGGACGGGCAGGACCGTCTTAACAGCACCATGGGCCTTCGGGCAAAGTGATATTCTGCGCCCCCCCCTAATTAGCTGAAAGTACCTGCTTATAAATTTGTTTGCTTTCTCTTACCACAAAACCTCTTACGCACTTGAGGTCCTCGGGCCGTGCTCGAGTGGGGCCTATGTGTTAAGAAGACATTGCCACAAATGGGTTCCATCCGGTTTGCGGAAAGTTTTGAGCGAGTGAAAAACTTGGCTGGTGACTCTAAGTCTAGGGGCTTATCATATTTCCTTTATAAAAATATTGGAAATCGGATCCATATGTGATATCACCAATTATCGCGAAAAAAACTGCCAGGCTAGTAAAATTGTCAATTGCAGCCAAAAAAATTGTCAAAGGCAATTAAAGCTGCCGAAAAAAAATAATTGTGAAATCATTTGATCATTTTTATCGCACACTGGTAATTTCCTGTACACGAGGGCTGATTAGACCGTGACCTACAATTTATTGCCAATTCTGAACGGTAGCATTTGACATTTTGCTCTTTTTTTGTACTCGCTGAGAGGTTGGTCCCTAGGTGTGGGACTTAATGCGGGAGCAATCTTTTCTTGTAGTAATGTGGACTCCCGAGACTGTCCATCCTTTTGGGGCCGTTCAAGTATTACGTAAGCAAATTTTTAGCCACTTTTGACCCCCCCCCCCCCCGTCAGCAAAATTTCGTCATCAGCTCTGCCCCTCTGATTCTTAACGCATATTGGTGGGATCAGAGACGTACACGGGGGGTGGGCATAGGGGGCTCGTGTGCCCCCCCCCTCCTCCACGATCAAAAATTCATTTTTTAATGCAAAAATAAATTTCTTTTTTTAAATTGAAATTTCGGAAGAAAATACCTTTATATGTTATTATAATCAATTTCTGTTAATTTCAATGTTATTTGGAGTCTATGAAACCAAAATTTATCTTTAATAAATTCATTGCGACCCACCCTCTAAGCCAGCCATATAAATCGCATAAAGGTCCTTGGCCCATGGGCCAAATATGGCCTTGGGGTTATCTGATGCAGCCTGCCCTCCTCAAACCTAATTTTGTAAAAATTAACTAAGCGGTACATTTACAGATCGCTTAAGTGTCAAGTGGTACAATTCCAGAACGTTTAAGCGGCCTGTGGCACATTTTCAGATCACTTAAATGACCCGGGACACAGTTCCAGAACACTTTAGAGATCCGTGACACATTTAGAGATCCCTTCAGTGACACGTGACGTAGTTTAAGAGCACTTAAGTGGCCCCAGTGCGATTCTGCATCACTCAAGTTACCCGCGGCACATTCTAAGATTATTTAAATGATCCGTGGCATATAATTACGGATCACTTGAATGATGCGTGGCACAGTTCCAGAGCACTTAAGCGGCCCGGACACATTTCCAGATCATTTGGTTCCGCGAAAAATTTTGAGATCACCAAAGTGGCTCTGTAGAGCACTTATCAATTGGGGGGGGGGGATGTTACTTCAAGTGCCCACAAACTATCGAAAGGTTTTTTTGGTTTTTGGCGTACCGGGTAAGATGCCATTAAGAATATTTCATATTTTCATAAAGGGCGGTTGATGACGTAAGCACTATCCAAACCCCCCCCCCCTGTCATCAAAAGTCAGCAAATCGAAAACCCCCTCCCCCCTATCGATGATGACGTAATACTTGAACGGCCCCTTTGGGAAAGAGCGCAAACCATCCCAAGATAGTAAGATGGTCTCTCTGGGCTGTCAGCGTTCATGTCTGCCTGTCAGCGGTCACGTTGTCGCCGTTTCTGGTGTGCCACCCCATTAGGAAAGTTTCTGATAAGGACGAATCGGGTTCAAACTCTGGATACCTCTTCAGGATACCTCTAAACATCCTTTGGTACTTTAGACGAGTAAAATTGTGTGAAAGGCAAGTAAAGTTGCCAATTACCCCAAAAAAAATTGTCAAAGGCAAGTAAAGTTGTTGAACGGTGAAAATTGCTGAAAAATGGAAAAAGATGTAATTCACCAAAAAAAAAAACCGTATGTGTTTGACAAACATGTAAGATGAATATACAGTATTTATATGACACAAATTAATTAATACAGTCGTCCCTCGTTATACGCGGGAATTACGTTCCAGGGGTGACCGCGAATACGGAAAATCAGCGAATAACACAAACCATGAACATGTGATTTTTTTTTTAGACATCTCGTTTATATCTGCTTCGTGCAGCAGGAGTAAAAGGAGCGTCAAGTGATTCTCAGCATTGTTTTCTGAAATAATATTACAATGTCTCTGTTAGCCATTTCTTCTTCATTTCACTTAATTTGTTTGAGTATGGTAACTTCCCACACGGTCCCGCCCCCCGACAGGGGTAATGGCTAAAATTGGCTGAAGTCTTATCAAGGCTCTATCAACTTCAACAACACGGTTGGTAACAAGGCTGCCTCTTACAATTTTTCTACATGTGATAAACGTACCATAGATAGGTTGTATGCCCTGGAAACAATGGAAACAATCCATTTCACTAGAGCTACGCTGCTCGTTATGAACTTGTCTTCCACTTAATCTTGATCATCTTCATTTAATGGAGCATCGCTTCGGTTTCAGTAGCTGTAATTTCGATTAATGCGATTTGCCGATTGCTGTTAATTGATTATCCGATTTCCTTCCATGTCCACTTCATTAAACCGTTTTCCATCCACCTGCTTCGCTAACGTAACAATATCTTGCTCATCCTTTCCGGCTGGCTCCGTAGAAACGGATGTGCCCTCGGGCACACATTGGGGCCAAAAGTCCTTGCAATACGAAATGTTCCCATCTTCCCATCCCTGGCTTCCACAGCTAATAACGCTAATGGCATCGGTGAAATTCATCCATGATTTTAAGTCGTTACTTGCATTTGCATCTTCTTCGAATGCCTGTACAATCATCATTGAGTGATGTGTATAGCGAGCCTGCGAGTCATAAATGTTCGCATGGCATCCGAACAAGGAGCTGAATGCTAGATGCAGTACAGTCTTAACGCATAGGCCCACCCAGGCACGGCCCGGGGGAAACTTCAAGAGAAGAGGGACCTTACAAAAATAATAGCTGGTTGAAATTTTTCGCGAGATCCATGATTTTCTTATGACGGCCCTGACTAGATGTGCAGTTGGAGAGGGCATATAGAGGACTTAAGCACTAGCAAAAACTTCACGAACGGTTTCTAAAACATTTATTTAACACGTGCAATTCATATTTTGTTCCGATACGAGAATCAGCAACGGTGTTTTCGCAGAAAACTATAAAGGAGACCACGAATACGAAATCCGCGGATACTGAGGGCCGGCTGTATGTAGAATATTAATTATCATAATTCAATTTATATAAGTCATGAAAATGATCTTAGTTCTTATTGAAATTAAAGGGAGAAAACCGGATATTTCATAAGAAAAGTTGAGACGGGTACAAAAAATATGGGTCATATAGTCATATGGACGGAATTTCTGGCCCGCGAACGGCAGAAACACTGCATATCTGGCCCGCGGACGAAAAAGGATGTGCGCTCCTGGTCATCTTTCAATTTTGAAATCGAACGAGAAAAGGCAAATTTTCCTATTATATATACGTAAATAAACGTTTAATCTCTGTTTTCTTTACGTTTAATCGCTTTATTCTTGAGGTCGAGGAGGAAGTGCCGTCCCGTTTCTTATTTTTGTTTTTTTTATTCTACGGTATTTATTTTTCTTGAGTGTTTGCGCACGGGTGAAGGTCAAAACAGTGAGATAAGAAGAGTGAAAACACATAATACCTAGAACATGAGCAATACGCTTTTGCTTTCTTTTTTTCTTGTTAGTTTGGATGTACTTGACGTGATGATAGCCATCTTGAAAATACGTACAAACACGTGCAGGAGAAAGAGTCTTGTTATACCGTTATTAATTGAGTCATGTTTTTTCTTTCTTTCTTTTGAATGACCTATTGTTTAAGGATGGGAATTGCGTTTTTTATAGCCCTTCTGAGTATTTCAGTTGGGTTTGTTGAGCCTCTATGTTATTATTTAAATTTAATTGGATATGTCTCTGATGGGAAATTTGAAGGCATTCACATCAAACTGAATTCGTAAATTTTTGATTCATTCATGAAATTTAGTTCATCAATTTTTGATTCATCCATCAAACTGAATTTATCAAAAATTTTGCATTCACTTATCAACTGAATCCATCAAATTGAGAGAGAATCAACTTTTAAATTAATTTTCATCAAACTGATTCATTAAATTCAATTCGTCCGTCTAGAATTCCTTGGTCAAACAGAAAAGATCAGTTTTTATATACATTCATGTCCGTAAATTAAGGATAATGCCAGCTCCGGCAAATAAAGGTTCACAAACAAAACAAACGTTACTTATTCATAAAGCCCATTTATTAAACAAAAGATAAAGAACAAAAACGATGTATGATACCATTCATAAAAACTACGATTTTTGCTCCCTGGAGCAATTGTAAAAAATATATCCTTTACAAAAACTTTCTATTACATGGTTGGTATGATGGTTAATACATTGTATGTCTCCCATGCGATGAAATACAGTCCGTACAACGCCTAGGCATGCTGAGTATCAAATTATCGATCTGATCTTGGGGAAGATCACTCCACTCAGCAAGCAATGCTCTCCGAAGTTCCGGTACACATGTATGAGGTGGTTGGCGGGCTGCAACTCGTCGGCCAACTGTCCCACACATGCTCTATCGGATTCAAGTCAGGTAAGAATGCTGGCCATTCCATACGGGTTATATCCTCAGATTCAAGGCATTCGTTTACGATGTTTGCTCGGTGAGGACGGGCGTTGTCATCCATAGACACAAATTCTGAGCCCATGGCACCCCTAAACAAACATACATGTTCTTCCAGAATGATGTCCCGATAAATTTGGGTTTTCATGGTTCCGGTTTGAACATGCAGATCTGTTCTGGAACCCAGTATAATTCCTCCCCAAACGAGCAATGCTGCACCACCGTAACGGTGTCGTTCAATGATGTTGTCATGGTGGTAACGGGTATCTGGCGTTCTCCATATGAAAGTCCGACGTGAATCAGACTGCAAACTAAACCTGGACTCGTCGGAAAACATCACACAAGCCCACTGTGACGATGTCCACATTGCATGTTCTCTACTCCAGGCTAATCGCTGTCGACAGTGAGTTGCCGTGAGCGGAACACATCTGACAGGCCTGCGAGCATATAGACCAATATCTCCCAAACGTCTGTACACGGTTTGCCTTGAAACTGTGGTACCCGTGACTGCAGATAGCTGACGAGACAGGTCGGATGCTGTGCTCCGTCTGCTTCTTTTGGCAGTTATTGCCAAATACCGGTCTTCATTCGGCGTTGTAACTCGGGGGCGACCTGTACCGGGGCTTTCGTGATTTTTCCCTTCTTACGGTAAGAAGGGAAAGATCACGAAGGCCCCGCCTGTACTGTAACGTCTACTGACATTTCCGTTATCTTGGAATCGTTGCCAAAGCCTAGAGATGACACTTTGGGCAGTTCCAAGTTCCTCGGATACTTCCATCTGAGTACGCCCACATTCCAGGCGGCCGATAATTCTACCACGTAAAAAATCATCCACGTGCGTCCTCTGTGTCATAACTATTCACTTATGGCACTGAGCGCCTTACAGAACTCTTGTGAACAGTTTCACTTCTTTGCCACCATTCCTTATATGCCCCCCCCCTCTTACATTCTCGTCATTGTGACGTACTATCTGCATAATCCGGTGGCTTCCTGAAATTTGCATATCATTCTTGCAGATGTGTGTGATAATTCTACAGGTGAAATTTTTACTTTAGATTTCGATTTCCGTGTGATTCTGAATTATCTTTAATTTATGGACATGAGTGTAATTACGGTACTTTATCATCATGAATGAATTAGTTAGAGTGAATCGATAAATAGTTCTTTCATGAAACTGAATTCATCGATTTTGGATTCGTTCAACATCATTTCATCGAATTGAATAAATTTCGTTTTCATTGAATTTAATCTATGTTTTTGAATTCTTTCATTGAATTTAATCTATGTTTTTTGAATTCTTTCATTGAATTGAATCTACCTTTTGTGAATTCCTTCATCTACTGAATTCGTCAGTTTTAGATTCTCTTTCCATCATCAAACTGAATTTGTCAATTTTAGAGATTACATCCTCAACCTGAATTCAGCAATTTAGGATTCATCAAATTGGCAAAATCAAATTTGAGTTCTTTCATTAGCTTGAAAAAACCGTCTATTTTGAATTCCTTCATCAACTGAATTCATCAAATTAAAAAGGTCACTTTTGAATAGCCTCGTCGAAATGAAATAAGTTTTGAATTCTTTCATCATCATGAATATTCAATCTATAATTTCTTCATCAAACTGAATTCATCAATTTTTAATTTTTTCATAAAACTGAATTCATCAGTTAAGAATTTTTTCATCAAACCGCGGCGAATTCATCAGTTTCAAATTTTTTCATCAAACTGACCCAAACTGAATTCATCAATTTGTAATTCTTTCATCAAACCCAATTCATCAATTTAGAATTCTTTCATCAAACCCAATTCATCAATTTAGAATTCTTTCATCAAACCCAATTCATCAATTTAGAATTCTTTCACCAAACCGAATTCATCAATTTAGAATTCATTCATCAAACTGAATTCATAAAATTTTGAATTATACAAAAATTCACATAATCGCCCCTCCCCGTTCCCCTCTGAATCCGCGCTTGTAGAAGTTTTTTTTACTGCATCTCTCTCTGTGCGATGTCTGTGTAGATTGGATTCATTAAAAGTACAGTCTCTCTAAAATTGGTGAACATATATAATGAAAGAAAATCCGGATCTCCACGCTGAAACGTTATTTATTTATTTAGCTCTAAATGAACGATTAAACTAAACCATAAACACAGCTTTAGTTGAAGTTCCATATGAAACTAAGTTAAATATTTATTTTAGTTATCGCTATTTATTTATACTAAAGTTTCACGTGGAGTTACTACAGGTTCTACATGACTTGATTATTTACTCAGCTTGACAGCCGAATACTAGGCTATGTCAGGCTTGAGTATCAAATATCACGTCATAAAGCTCAACGGTAAGCATATAGATAAGTTACAGATATATCAGGCTTGGTGCCTGAAAGAGAACATTCAAGAACAGAAAATAAGTATAGACGTACAATATAATGTTCGATTTGATTCTCTCAGTAGATAAGGTGAGAAAACGTATCACTGTGTTAAAGATTAAAAATGATATTTCTACGCCACTTCTATATTAAATGGGAAAATGAAGATGCCCTTTGTGAAATTTTGGATGTATTTAAATCAGTTTTATTTTCAGTAGTAATTCAAAAAATTATGGGATAGGCTATAGTTGGTTCTACGAAAAAAAATAAGTAACTTTTTTTTTAAAACTAGTAATTTCATATTTACGGATTATTACGGATGCCCTCACTCATAATAGGTCTACGCCACTGTCATAATCAAAAGGGGGGGAATCGAAGATGCTTTCTAATAAAGTACAAGTGCATTTAAATAAGCCAATAATATAGAGAATAGCGGTTACTTTCAAATCAGTTGGATGGGTTACTTAGATGGTTGAAAGGCTATTTAAAAATTGTTCCAAGATTTAAGATTATCATGGTAGCTTCCAGCCTCATAAGTGCTCTACGCCACTGTCAGAACCAAGAGGAAAAAACAAAGATGTTTGGGATGAAAGTTTCGGATATAGTTAAATAATTTTCATTTCCAGACAATGCCCCGTAGCTACTTAAAAATCATGAAAAAGAGGCTTTAGTTAACTCTAAAATATATATTTTTTTCCAGATTTATGGATCATCACAATAGTACACACACACACGCCGTTGTCATAACAAAAGCAAGGCCCCCCACATCCTACTGCAGGGTGCCTAAGCTAGGATCTTTTGTGGGCCCCAGCCAAATTTTTCACGGGCCCTTTCATAGCGAATTTATGGTGTGAAAAAACAAAAAAAAAACGATAAGAATAGGTTTTTTTCCCCTGGTTCTGACAGTGGCGTAGAGCAATTATGAGATGGGTAGCTACCTTGAAAAAAATCGAAGACGCGCCTAGGATGTGAAAGGTTTTGGGTGCATTTAAATCAATTTAATTTTCACACAATTTCGTAGCTACTCTAAAGTCACGGGATGGGCTACTTATATGGTTAATAGGCTACTTAAAAAATCATTTTCAGATTTAAGGATTTCAAGGTAGCTACCCATCTCATAACTGCTCTACGCCACTGTCAGAACCAGGGCGAAAAACCAAGATGCAGGAGATGAAAGTTCGTATGTATTTAAATCAATTTAATTTATAGGCAATATGGTGAACTACTTAAAACTCATTAAAGGGGCTCTACCTAATATTTCTCATTTATGAATCATCAAAATAGCTCCAACCTCCCTCCCCCCAATAAAAACGTCCAAATAAGCATTCGATTTTTATTTTAAAAATATGTGACACCTAAGAATTGCCTTTACTCGACCGAGCTAATTACCATGTACCATGCAATGTAATTTTATGAAATTATACTTCATATCATTCGATTTCAAAATTGTATATTGCTTACAAATTAAAAACATAGAATGATAAGCAATATATGTGAATTTAAGGGGGCGAATGTCCAGGGCCGTGGTGTGCTTTTCGGGACCCTGGAGCAGTGCCCCGGTTGCCCCAGAATAGTAACGGTCCTGGAAAGGTCTACGTTTCATGAACAATTTTTGCTAATGGTCAATTTCAAGTATAGGATCATTTTGAAAAATCGGATGATTATATTAATCACCCTGTCTACGAGGGTATACGATAATCAAGGAGCATACACCTCGCTACACTTCCATCTTTCATAAGGGACACTAAGTCATCAAAAAACAACATATAATATTTAAAAATAATAATATCATATCGTTAAAAGTCAATATCGTCTTAGTTAAAACCGAAACAACCGTTCCGTAAAGTGCTTTCGGGACAACACATTGATAAAAAATCAGAATGTCCCAGTTTTTCGGGACATATGGTCAGTCTATGCACGGGATCGCCGATTAAATTTTTTTGGTCAAAAGGGGGGGGGGGTGTCGCGCTTCAGAAAGTTTAGGAACCACTGGATTAATGGGTTATTAAGTTTACACGCTCCATTTGACAATAGCTTTACGCCACTGTGAAAATCACGAGGAAAAGACTCGAAGATGCCCGGGATGAAACTACGAATGTAGTTAGATCAGTTTCAGTCCACATCCAGAGACAAGCGATTCAAAATCATTGGATAGACTAATTAAATGATTAATAGGCTACTTGAGAATGTTTTCTGGATTTAAGGATTGATTAAGGAGGTAACACTCTTCCGTTTGATAATAGCTGCATGGCCTCCCACATTCTGCAGCAGAGCACCTAGACCGCCAGCCCGTATAGTAAACTTATAATATGAAATCATAATAATAATTGTCAGCCCAATACTTGTGGGAGAATGAATGGATATGTTGCTGCCAAAGCTCGAAGTTGACCCGGCCAATGTCCGAAACTCGAGCCTTGGCCGGTCTTTATGTGTCGATCCTGGGAACTGGACCTGTTTGAACCTGAGACCGTGACAGCAACTTACACGGTGATAGACGAGCATCTTACCGCCACGTCACTCGGGCGCACCCTGCTCATTCTAGAAGCTGCGCGGGTATGTTTTGTGAACCTAACGTGAAGCCTGTTTCTGTGTAAGGGGTCATTCAAGAATTACGTCAACATCGATGGGGGTATCCGATTTGCTGACTTTTGATGACAAGGGGGGGGGGGTTGGATGATACTTAGATACTTACGTCATCAACCACCCTTTATGAAGATATGAAATATACTTAATGGCATCTTATTCGGTGCGCCAAAAACGAAAAAAAAAACCTTTCGATAGTTATTGGGCACCTGAATTAGCATTCTCCCCATTGATAAGTCCCCTACACAGCCACTTTAGTGATCTCTAAATATTTCACGAATCCTTCAAGTTCTCTGGAAATGCGTACGGATCACTTAAGTGCTCTAAAACTGTGCCAAATGTCACTCAAGATATCTCTAAATGTGCCACGGATTGTTTAAGTTTTCTGGAACTGTGTCGTGGGTTAGTTACTTAAGTGATCTTTGAATGTGGTCCCAATTCGTGTTATGCGTAGTGATGCCATCTGTCATCAGTTTTCCTAACTATGATTAAATTGCAATGATTGAATAATTGTATCGTTGTAGACCTGTTGCTCTCTGTGGCGAGACTTTTCAACGGAGAGATCGGCTCACATTCGCGCCATGAAGTTGGGAAACACAGAAAACCAACTTCAGCCGACCATCACTGTGGCAACGGTTGGGTTAGCATCCGAGTCCTCGCTAGTCCGGGCTAGTCCTAGATGGGAGTCCGTCACTATGACCACTCGACCAGTGGCGGATTAAAGTCAGTCGAGGCTTCAGGTGCAAAAGAAAAGATTGGGCCCCTTACATAAGAAAATAGTGTGAAGTTTGGGTTCTTCAGAAGTCGGGGTCCCGCGCGTGCGCCCGCTGTGAAATTCGCCTCTGCACTCGACCACCACAGTAGCAAACGAATGCGACGAGCTAAAATCGAACCCGTAAAACCTTCGGCTTGTCAATCCGACGCTCTACCAACGGCACCAGATCCGATATTAAAGGATAGGTTGCCCAATAGTTCGTAGGCTACCTAAAAAAAAAAGACATCTAGATTGAGGGATTATTTAGGTAATACTCTTATGCAGTGGCGTCGAAGCCGGGGGGGGGGGTTGTTTTCACCTCGATCTGCTGATTTTCACTATCAGCTGATTGGTCCGTTTCTCCCTTATATTTCCTTCTCCTCTTCTACGGACCCCCCCCCCCCCCCCGGGACATTTCCTCTATCCTCCTCCTCTTTTACTATGTGCGGAAATCTGTTCCTCCACCCCTATGCAATTTTTGCCGTCCCTCTTCGCTCCACTATGAGCTTACCCTTTAATATTGCCGACGCCCCTGCTCTTATGGGTGATAATAGTCGTACGCCCTCTGTTAAAATCAAGAAGAAGAAAAAATCGAAGATATCCAAAACTCAAATGCATTTAAATCAGTTTCACATCCAGACGATGGCGTAAAAATCATTGGAAATTGTTAATAAGCTATTCAAAAAAATACAGTAAAGCCCCCTTTCACGGCCAAATAATGATTTCCCTTGTACATTTGTACCTTGTACAAACCCACGATCAACGGTCACCCTTCTTTCACTGACAAATTTTTTTTGTCTAGCCGGTGTCCGCAAAATCAGGGTTTGACTGTATTCAGGGCTTCAACTAGATGCTTGGTTGGTCGGGGCAAGCACGCATTTTGGCATTCCTTGCAATGTTGAGGGAGAGGTTAAACTGTGAAATTCGCGCCTGCCCCTGGTCCGGCGTCTGACGCACCAGACCAGTCTCCCCTTCCCCAAGTTGTGGCCCTGACTGTATTTCTGAATTTAAGTATTGTTAAGGCATGGGGCCCACCCGAGCAAGGCCCATGTGCAGAAGGGGAGGGGGCTTCATAAAAGCGGGGGGGGGGGCTGGCTGTATTTTTATGACATGGTTAAAACAATTCTCGAGAGTAAGCATGTGAATTGACAGGCCAGTGTTTATAGCCAGGTGTGGGGGCTTCAGAAAAATCACTGCCACGAGGCCTGAGAAAGAATTATGATTTTGCTGCTTGTGGGCTATACGAATTTTGCCACCCCTTTTCCACTCTAGTTTGATTTTTCTGATTTTCGTGACCACCCATTTCTTGGATTTGCCTCCCTTAATATAACCCTCTTAGTCCCGCGCCCCTATAAGCACATCTGTGTCTTTGAACAGGGGCGTCGGAAGTGTTTCGAAACTGTGGGTGCTCGTCTTCAGTTTTATATCGGAAATTTTAATTTCTGAATCAATTCTGGGGGTGCTCGGATGCATACCACAAATTTTCGTGGGTGCTTCAGCACCCACAGCACCCCCGGCTCCGACGCCACTGTCTTTGAAACACTTTTTTTGGACACTCGCCCTATGCTCACTTACTCTCTAGGTCACTCATTTGATCATTCGTATGCTCACACACTCTCTGGAACATTCTTTTGGTCACTCAACAACCTGGTTCTATCTCTCTAGGTCACTCTTTTAATCATTTACATGCTTCGCCACGCTTCACGTCACTCTTTTGGTCATTCCCATGCTTCGTCACGCTTCACGTCAATCTTTTGGTCATTCCCATGCTTGCACACACTGTAGGTTATTCTTTTGGTCACTCACGCACTTGTACACTCTTTTGTTCACTCAAATACTTGCAAACTCTAGATTACTTCTTTGGTCACTCACTGACCAAATCCCAGGGCAGTAACTAGGCTGGGGAAACCGGGACACTTTCCAATGCCGTCTTAACACATGGACCCACCCGCGGGTCTCAAGCACGACCTCCTATATAACCTAGGTGGTCGTGGTTATCTAGGTGGTCGTGTCTCAAGAGGAGAGGGACCTCGCAAAAATGAGAAGTGGTTGAAAATTTTCCAGGTAGAGATTCAAAAACATCACTTGGCCGGGGGGATCATGATTTTCTTAAGACGGCCCTGGCACTGCCGCAGGATCCCGAGTCGAATGGAGGGACCACAAAAAAAAAATATCACTTATTTTGCATAATAATAATAACCCTTTCGAGAGAGATTTCCAAGAAAAAGTCTGCCTCAGGGCCCCGAGTAGGCCCACTACGGTAATGCCAAATCTCCTTACTCCCTAGGCAGAGGCGCATTTATGGTTTTAGACCTGTGTAATTTGAAAATTTTCCGCCTGAACTATAGCCAGCTAAGCCCCCCCCCCCCCCGGTAACTACGGCACTGCCCGGGGGGGCCATAATGTTGTTAAGATTGCCCTGGGGACCCTCCTATTAGATAACAGCTCTACGCCACTGTCAAAATGAAGAGGGGGGGGGGGAAATCGAAGATGCCTTGGATTAAAGCTTAGATGCATTTAAATCAATTTCAGCCAAATGATGGCGTAATAATGATTTAGAAAAATCGAAGGGATGGGCTGTAATTAATTCCTCAATAAAATAAATTCCAGATATAATTTACGGATTATTCACATACTTCCTTCCCCTCCCAATCAAAACAATTTCTTCCCCCTCCTCCCCCACAGCCGTTTCTAGACGACAATAAACGTCTAGCGTCCTAACAGGCAAATGATATCGTAGGGTTTTTTTTTATCATCGGCGTTACGTCATCTTAATGGCATTTGCAAATGCAACACGCCGGACGGAGAGGGACCGCGGAATATAGTTCCAGCCTATATCCGAGTTTTATCGAAACAATTAACAAAAATATGGAAAATTAAAATAAAAATAAACATAGAATTACTTTTTTGAATCGGAAATAAGCGGAGAGGATGTTTTTTTTACCTTAATTTACGGAATCTGATCTCCGACGCGGATGGATACACGGCATTAATTGGGTGTGGCTTTAGTCTGCCCCTTCACTTGATTTTGTCACCCCGCTGCTGCTGTACTACTGCTGCTGCCTTCTACTCCTCATCGTCTTGTGAAGCGTCGGCTACCGGCGTCGTTACCTTTTTTTTGTTATTGTCGTTGGGAAACAAGCAAAAAAACACAAACTCGACGGTGCAACAGTTTGGCTTTTTCGTCGTTGAGAAAGTAATACAGGAGTGTGTTTTATCGACGCTAATTGCTGCTGCTACTACTGTTGTATTTGACCGCGGTCATCTTTGTGTGGTTTATTTGGGTAAAGATGTCGGAAACAGCGAATAACGCCGAGGCGGCTGAAAAGCAGAACGACGAAAAGCAGCAGCAGTCGAACGAAAACGCTGCTGCTGCTTCTCCTCCTGCGACAGACGACACGGCCGTTGAAGCTACTGAAGAACAAGCGCCAGTTATCAAGGAGATGCGAGCTGTCGTTCTCACAAGCTTCGGCGGTTTGAAGGCTGTCAAAGTGCTGAAAAAGCCCGAGCCCAAGGCAGGCGATGGCGAAGTCCTGATCAGGGTCCGGTCATGGTGAGCTTTTTTTTTTTTTAAACTTATTATGGTATGAATTCGTGTTTAACACGCGTATGTGACAATGCCGAAGAGGTGGTGGGAGGGATGTGAAAATGGGGGAGAAACAAAGGCTTGAGCTTATGTTGAATTTATATTTAATTTTTCTTCGATTATTTCAAATTGTATTTTGCGAGCTGTCGCGGCCGTATTGCGTGTTTTTTTGACAGTTCGAGAAACCACGTTTTTTTTTTTTTCTTTTTCCTGTTCAAAAAGCGTGCTTCGTTTCTGACGCTTCCCGCTCAGGAATCGATTGGGGAAAATTTTCTCGAATCGAGACCTGTTGCTTATAATCTCTCTTCATTGTGTTTTTTGAGAGCGAATTTTGAACTCGTTCCAAAACATGTTCCGCGACGCCTTTTCGTGGGAGCTGTGCGCGCTCGAGCACTCCCGCAATCCAAAAATTAATCTGATGGAAGCCTAGCTGAGCACTCGCGGGTCTCAAAACGCGCTTAAGTGTATATATGTTTTCCAGCCTTTTTTGATGTAGCGTAACAGATATGCCGCTGTCATGGCCCCCAACATCCTGAGACAGGGCCCCTAGGCTGGGATCTTTCACGGTGCCCCCTTTATGATGAATTTATAGCGTGAAAAAAAAGGATTAAAATCCTCCCGGGACCTAGAGCTGGAGCCTTGTCAGCCCACCCCTTGTGGGGCCATGGCCGCTGTAGTCTAATTTACCTCGGTCCGGGACCCAGGTTACTTGAAAAATCTGGGTCCTTTTTGAGTGAAAGTGAGGGCCTCCCCATAATTCTCTGGTATATCTGAATCTTTTCCAGCATGCCCTAGGTCTTTAATCACCTGTTTATATCTTTGTTCAGACACAGCAGTGGGCCATGTTCTAGGTAGGAGGTATCGGTGAGTTAAATTCATTTAAAAATGTTTTCTATCCAAAGTAAGGTTAGGTTTCTTCCAGGGGACACTGGTTAAAAACTTTAATTTAACCAATCAATGTTTATCTCGTATCTAAAAATTGTGACCAGTTTAAACCATGTTGGTGAATGCGGCCCTAAGTATTAATTATATGCACTTCGATGAAACACTTATTTTATCTCAGTGGTTGTGAAATAATATTCAAAAACAAATTTTTTAGTATTTGATTATAATCTTCCTAGGATGTGCAATATAATTTTCCAGTCAAGCTCTTATTAAAACAAATTATTTCAATTATCGCATAAAATGTTAATCTGAATGTATAAAATGCATCAAAGTTTAATTGATACATGTCTATAAAATTGTATTGCATAATTTTATGGTGTAAATTTGTAACTTGAAAAGGCTGATCGGTTTTATACACGGTAATGAAATAAGACCAAAGTTGCTGGGGAGACATCGGGTATAACAGCCAGTTGAAACGCTTAGAAAAAATTTTTAATTGTAATGTTTTTTATCATAGTGAGTGACTATCTGCACGAGGGTGGTTAGAAGCATATTTGATGTAACTAGAAATTTTAAGCTGCATGAAGTTTAAAGATTTAATGGAGCAACTATAACTCATTGCTATGGCACTTGATGCATCAGTGACAAAGGTTGTGTAAATAGTGCTGATTCTTATGAATGGATGGGGCTTTTTATAAAATTCAGACTTGATTTCCTTATTTCCAAGTCATGAAATTAAGATATGAAGAGGCCATTCTTTTCTGTATCATTTGTTCGCATGTCTTATCAATCCTGAATATTACCTATCGATCCTGAATTCACCCTCTTGAGTGAAAGAATAAATTCTAAACAATAACAAGTGGCAAAATTTAATAACTTGTGGGTTTTTTTTTAAATCGTGTGCAAAAACTTTTTTTAATATTGCTCTTCAAAGTACTTTAAATTTAATAATGTGGAGAGAAAGAATGTGAAATATCTAAAATTCACAGAAAAATGTGATTGTGTTCAAATACTTCCAAGTTGACCCGTAAATTCACAATGGAATAGGTATACACCGCTGATAAAATCAGTGAATTGTTAATTTATATGAAATTCCAATTCAAACTAATTAAAAAAAATTATATTGTGCTGAGATTCGGATATTCGGCCGAACAGTCATTAAGTCCCATTACAGTTAGAGCCCCACCTCCGTCACGTTGGTGGTCGGCTGAAATTGGTTTTCTGTGGTTCCTAACTTTGAGGCACAAATGCAAGCTGATCTCCTCACTAAAGTCTCTCCGCAGAGCCTACAAACGGTACAAATATTCAATCGTGATTCACTCGGACCCTGCCAGCTCTCCCGATTTAGGTGGGAGACCCAGGATTTTTCATTTCTCTGGATTTGCCGAAATTTTTCAGGATTTCGGCAGAAAATTAGATTTTACGCAAACGTTCACTTGACGTCAATGACTACTATCATTGTGAGGAAAAACACCCATAGAGGACAGCTGTGGTCATTTCCATTGAGCAGCTGTAAGTCTTGCTGACCGCATTTAAACAACTGGCAAAGACTACTTCATTTATGTAACATTTATGGTCAACCATTTATCAGAGGCATGACCTTGGTTGTTGCAATTCCTGTATAATTGTTATTGTATTCCATTAACAGCCATGTGGTAAACACTTTTTCGTCGGTAGCTTTGTAATATTTAAATCTAAAATTTAAAAATTAAAATCTCCAGAAAGAAAATGTAAAACTTTAAACTGTATATGAAGCTAAATATAAAACTTGAGAATTCATGTACCAAAGATTATCAATCACTGATAGCATCCACGAAAAGAAACTTGTTTTATGAACAGTATGTAGATGTGATTTCTATATTCTGCATGGAAAGACTGACATGGAATTATTCTGCTCAGGACAATGCAGAACCTGCCTGGGGGGGGGGAGGAGGAAGAGAATGGAACTTTTCTTAATTGATTAAAAAACTTATTTTAATTGAATCAATTAAGAAAATTTAATTTTTGATCAAGTGTCTATGAGTGTCGGGAGAATTTCTGGATTTCAAAAGTTGGCATGCCTGACTCACTTCTGAAATATAGATGACAGTACTAGATACGTACTCAGACTATTCAGTACATATATTTCTGGCATTACTCACTAGGTAGTAATTGTCCATAGTGATGGACCAGAGTTGTGTGGTTTAAAAGAAGTGACAGCCTAAGGTACTTATGTTCTAGGAAAATATGTTGAATAGAATATTTTTACGTTTTTCAAGGGGAAATTTTTATGCCTAGATATTTTCATAAGTTAAAAATCAGAGCTTGGCCAATTATCTCTTTTCCACATTTGGCATTAGTTTTTCGCATCTGATTTTACAATGTTTCTTTTAATGGAGTTTTAAATAACAATTTAAAATTATTTTTTTATTCCACTTGAGATAAGAGGGAGAATTTTACTTTCATTTATTGAAAAAAAAAAATCAGATAAACGAGGCCGATAATGCCTCTGACGCATACCGCAGCCCATGCAATAACTTTAGGCGAATGCAGTGGTTTCTCTTCACACAAATGAGGATTTTTGGAACCCCAAAATCTCCAGTGTTTTTTTTTTTTTTTTTTTTTTAATTTTAAAAAATAAAAACTAAACTTTCGAAATTTCTGTACAACATTCTTAGTTTTGTTAATAAACGTACAGTTTACCGCATAATTCTATTAATCTTTGTTGTAGAGATATTTAATTTTGAAAGAAGGGCTTATTCGCTGATCACCCTGTATATGTATGTGCAGGTTATATATCTTTTTTTTGGTAAAACAAAGTACGTATAATACTAATTTTATGTCAACCAGTCGTGTGATTAATTTTTTTCAAGTTTGAAGCTATTAAAATGAATTTTCCTGATTTTAAAATTTATGAATACATTTAAATTGACTTCATGTTCTCAACTGTGAAAGCAGTAAAAAAATTGATTCAATTTTAGAAATAATTAGATTAAAAACTGACATGTCTGCATATGTTATAATTACCGAACTGGTTTAGAAACTGATTCTGTTATAATAAAATCATTTTTTCAATTTTTTTTACTCCTGAAGTTGTAATTTTTGAGCATCCAAGCAATATTTTTTCTAACATGTGTCCATAGCTTCTGTAAAAGCTGGAGCTGGGAATTTTTTCTTGGATTTATTTTCATCTCCTGTGCGAGATGATTCAATGTGACTATTCTTTTCAGTCTCCATTCGTGAAGCAATTATATTTTTCCCCTAGAGTTAAACAAGTGTATGAGCTTTGGTTGGACATGGTGAAAATGTAGCTAACCTAAATGAATATTCTAAAATAAATGAATTTGACATGAAACATTGGACATGAATCTCTAATATATTTTGCCAGACGAGTGGCTGGGATTTTAGCACTCGGGCTTTTGAACATTGTCTGTGTAGACTGTCATTTACTTTCATATTTCCCGAATAGTGGAATTTGCATTTGTTCTCGGCAATTGTCAGTTATCCAAGAACACTGGTAAAACTGAAGCAGTGCCAGTCTGGCGCAGTGTTAAATGTCAATTTAATGAATTCTGTTTTCTACACAAATAATCATGTTTAAAATTAAACATGAGAAAAATAAGATGCTTGTCAGTTTATTATATGTGAAGGCATAGAAACTCCATTTATTTTTAGTGTAAGGTAAGGAAAATAACTTTATGGTATGCTCTAATATTTTTCAATTGAATCTTCAGTTACACTTGCTAAACTGTATTGGATGTGAAATACACGTGTTATTATAAGCAGCTTTAAATGTAACTTGCATTGTTTTGGGAAGTAACATGAATGTCCAGAGATCGCATTTCACTCTAATTTATCTGGGACCCAGGTTATTGGTAAAATCTGGGTCTTTTGAGTGACAGAATTGAAAGAGGGTTCCTTTCCCTATCATTTACATTTACCTTACATTTACATTACTCTGTGAATTAAACAAATAATTGATTTCTAAAAATTGAATCGCATTTAAATTGTATTCGTTGTTAAATATGCTAATGATAGAGAAAAGTTAATGATCCGTCAATCCCTTGAAAAATTAACATGTATATTATACAAATTTGTTTTAAATTTTCTAAGTCTTTTGAGTAATGTCTAGCTGGAAGGATTTTTTTCTCCTGATGGTCCACAACTGTTTATCTTTATTTAGCCACCATATATTTCGTACCTGAATATAAAAGCTATGCCATATCTGTTGGGAGAAACCTAGCAGCATATTTGTTTATCCACCAGTGCAGTCTTAATGCATAGGCTCCCTGGTGTAGCCTGAGTCCCTCGAGAGAAAAGGCCTAAAAAATAAGATCCGGTTATAATTTTCAAGAACTTGCCAGGTAGTGCCTTAGAAAAATTACTTGGCTTGGAGCTTAAGTCTCTTGAGACGGCCCTGGTGTCATCCATCCTCCAAGTTACTAATGTGGGAATTCGTAATTTAATGTATATTTGTGTTGTAGGTCTGCTGACTATCGTGATGGGCTGTTTGAAACAAAATCTTTACCTGTGAAGAACCGGTTTTTGGTGCCCTTCCTGCTTACCCATTTTAATTTCTTCTATTCCCAGCAATTCCAAAAAATTAAATTCTAATCCTGAGATTAGACGTGTGCTTTTTTGAAAAATTTAATTTTGTGAGAACTAAATGAATTTGCGTGGTAAATACACTGTCTGATATAGGGTGTCAGTGATGTGGAATGTCTCATGTTTGTGGGAAAGAGCAGCAAAATATTTTTTAAGGTCATGACTTAATATGGTCGATATAGGAGAAATTAATAAAGTATTTTTTCGTCTTGTACTTTTCTCTTAAAACTGGCGGGACGTGTGAATAAAATCTTTTCTTAAAATCCCAGATATCTGATTTATTTCTGCACGTCACGGAACAATGTTTTGCAGTAGATCAGTCTTGAATTTTAACAAATAGGGAAACTGTAGAAAACATATATTCTGAATTTTTAACATAGAACATTTTCAATCGCCAAGGACTCGTTGCAGAATAATAAACATTTTGTTTTGGAAGTTTAGTAATTTGTATTCCAGCATCTCTATGGTTGGGGGGGGGGGTAACTTTGGATATTATAGAGACTGGCTTTTAAAATTAGTCTCTTTAAAACCATTTTATTGTTTTCAATGCAGTCAAAGGATGTTGGTCTAAATTTCTGACTGTTTGTTTCAGTCAAACTAGACAATTATTTTTAATACATTAGAGTGAAGTTTCTTTATTCAGAATTATATTAGGGTTTGTAATTTGGCACTTGATTATAGTTTGTTTTTATAGTAAAGTTTATATATAATTATATATTCTTAATATATAATTTTTCAGCGGATTAAATTTCTTGGATGTCATGGTGAGGCAGGGAGCTATTGACAGCTTGCCAAAGACTCCGATTATTCTTGGATTCGAATGCGCTGGAGAAATAGAAGCTATTGGAGAGAATGTACCAGATTATCAGGTAAGTGTTAAAAAATCTGTATATTTTAATTTACTTGTACTGGTGAGAAATAGAACATAATTGTATCAAGGGCTATATTGAAAAATTCTAGTGCTGTGGCATAGGTCAATGAACAATAAAATGTTTAATGAAACCAAAGAATCTGTAGAGGTTGATACTCAAGTAATCTGTAATGGTTTTTTCCTTGATACCATAAATATAATTTCTGTTCGTAAAGATGGCGCCAAAGGCTACACGTCCCAAATAGGCCTACTGTGCAATAAGCAAAAATACAAATGTACTTGTGTCAATGTCGTGAAAATTACCCAAAATATTTATTTATTTAATTTATACGAACATCTGTAGTCATTTTGACAATAACAGTTAATTGGAATTTTTTCTTGCTTTTTCCTGTCAAATTTTATAGAAGCAATTGCTTTTGTAATTTTTTGTCAAAGCATGAGGCACTCTAGAATAAAATTCTCTAGATCAGCGGTTCTTAACCGGTGCTCTGTAGAAGCTCGAGGAAAATAAAAAAAACAGTAAAATTTAAAACCAACGTTTATGTTTTTTAAATAGTAAAAATAAATCGCTACTTTTGAATAATTTAAAAATTGGCCTACGGGGCTTTGCCATAGAATATTTTTACTTGTAAGGGCTCAGAGTCAAAGCAGATCGAGAACTGCTGCTCTAGATGAAACATTTTGTGGCAGCTATGAAATCTGGATTTTTTAATTTCTATCAATTTCATTTGTAATTAAATCTACGTGTTAGTTACTGATAAGACACATTTTCAATTCTTTTCTATCGTCTATTAAAAACTGATTGGAGCATGTATTTTTTTCCACGAAAGAAATAAGCAGAGCTTAAACATTTATTAAATTCGGGAGGGGGGGAAGAATCATTTTCAAAAGTTACATCCAGGGTTGGCAAGGTTTTGGACATTACGGTAAAAACCCTCTTGTCCAAAACTGTCTAAAACCTCTTATTTATAACTATAAGTGAAAAACTTTTGCAATTTGATAAAGAGGTAACTTCTATAATCAAACTTTATTATATAAATTATATTAATTACATTAAATGTAATAAAATTTTAAAATTCAAAACAGTATGTGCAAAAAGGTTGGAAACATGAGAAATTATTTTTCATTTTATAAATTTTTTTGTCACTTTCTGAATGTTTTTTTTTATTTGAAAACAATACAGGGTGTTTTAAAAAATTAGACCAAATATTAGAGGTAGTAGAGTACCTATTTCAGTACAAGAATATTAATTAAGAGCCATGATTTTTTTGCTGCGAGGTCAGAAATTAAGCTGGCTAGAGGTGTGTAACAAATATCTATTTTCAGGGTTCCCACTCTCCTTACTTTTCAGTAAAATGGCCTACTTGCTCGGGTTTGTCTTACTTTTTATCAAATTCTATCAACAAAATTTATGTAATTGATTTTAATGGAGCAGGGAATCCTTGATATATTGCCAAATATTACAAATACAATTTCTACTTTGGCAGAATCATTATCGCTTTAAAGGTTATTTGGGGACGGGGTGTATGTGGACTATCTGATTTATTAGTTTTTCATTTGTTTAGTTTGAGGGTTCAATAAGTACAATAGTCATTAACTTCTGCTGGTTGAAAAAAATAATTTTGAATTTATTATTCATGGGTCTTGGACAGTAACTAGCATTCATCATTCAAAATTATGGTGCAAATAAGTGAAACAACAGTTTGCATTATAAAGCAGTTGGATACATAGGCCTATTCTAAGTTTGATGATTCTGATGCTACCCAATAACATTCAGTTGTCTTCTGTATTTTTAAGGCATGAATAGGCATAAACAATATTTACCAGAGTTGGCAAGATTTTGGATAGTACGGTAAAATATAAAATCGTACTGTCCAAAACCTCATATTTATAACTAAGTGAAAACTTTGCAATTCGATAAAGAGGTAACTTCTATAATCAAATAAACTTTATATTATATAAATTATATTGTAATTTTATTATATTAAATATAAAATTTTGAAATTCAAAACAGTATGTGCAAAGGGTTATTACTGATATCAGGTTATCAAAAAATTAAAACTGAACTGTCTTGAGGTTAGATATTAGATTTATGAAAACATGAAAGATACAAGAATGGGATAAAAAGTTGTTGCATGGAAATCAGAAAAAAGCAATAGATACGGCTACAGAATAAAATTAAACTTAAGTAATAATCTAGTATTAATAATTGCTCGCAGCTGCACCTTTTAGCATTCGATATGACACATTACTAATTTAGCTGCCCTATCTGTGCCAAAATGATTTCTAAGATAACAAAATTTTAAAATATTCTTTTAATTGATGCATAACTTGGGCGACATGAAAATAAACAATGTGTTAAAGACAGTCTTTTGATAAGTCTTCTTCCAGTGTTTTTCGTATTAAATGATACAATTGTACAATTCATACAATTACAATTCTATTGATAGTATTGAATGATAGAATTGTAAATATAGCTTGAATTTATTTGGTAAAATATTAGCTCCCAGCCTCATAACTGCAGCAATTTAAATTTAACAAAAACTTTGGGTCTTTTATCATATAGGCGTAATCAGTGTTTGTGAAATTTTTTTGTTAGTCATGAGTAGGTGCTACATAATGGCCTCAATTTCTTCAGATATATTTTCCTTTCTAAATTTTTAAAAACTAATTATAATGTAAAATAGATCTATATTTAAAATTAAAAAAAAAAGTTTGAAAAGTCAAAACAGAACAATTTACATCAAATAAACATTACACCATTGATATATTTTCACATTATATTGCTATCTAATAAAAAAATATATTGAGTTTCACAATGCAATGATTATAACTGTGATTATGCGTATTTGGTACCTTCAATATAATATATTTTTTAAAAAAAAGTGGAGAGATTCGGCAGGGTTTTAGACAATCACTGTACTAAATACAGTACCTGCTTCATAATCATACATGAAAAATAAGATGTGGAGTAGAAATAACATTTATGACAAACTAAAAAACTGAAAAGTGTTTATATTTAAACAGTTATATATGTGATATTAATTTATCAGATTTCTAACTTAAAACCATCAATTTGAAATTTACTTAAGGAAAAAACAAATGACCCACCTTTTTTGAAATATTTTTGATTTAGTTTTATTTTCTGCTAGTATTTTTTATATGTTAGTATCATGAAAAAAACAATCCAAAAGGTTTCCACATAACATTTTAAAACTTGGAGGTTTTGGACAGTTTCAGACACTTTTGGACAGTTTATCCCGCGTGTCCTGTCCAAAACCAGTTTCGGCCGTCCAAACACCCAACCCTGGTTATATCTATTGGTAATTTATTGACAAATCTGTCTTAACAATCAATTTTTATAACTGGAATGCCTGTTTTATTAATTGGAGAAATATTTTTTAATTTAAAGTACTGTCTGCCTTAAAATGTCAAGTCAATTTTCTGGTATGTCAAATCTTGTTATAGCACCCCTGTCTCTTAATGTTGTGTTAAACTTATTTAGCGCCAGAAGATTTCACTGAAAAAATCTGTCTAGGTTTTACATGCATTAAACTAGGATTCAATATGATACCAAACTTGTTATAGCACCAGAATTCTATAGAACATATATATAGAGGACATTGCATCAGTTTCACTATACTTGTTTTTTTTTTCCAGAGATGTGACTATTCTGCTGCTATTCAGTATTCTGCAGGGTTCGTACGGGTCAGGGGAAAAAATTTTTACTTAAAAAAAAGTCAGGGAAAATAGCCCATTTTTATTTCAAACCCTGGAAATTTCAGACAACGACCTGTAAAATTGTCACGATTGTCGTCTGATCGGGAAAAGGTTGATCAAAAATAATGAAAAAATCCGTCTGGATGAAAAAGGGAATTCCGATAACATCGTAAATATTGATAAATATTGCAATATAGCGTAAAAAACCTTAAATACTGCCAAGGAAGAACGAGGATTTCGTAAGTCTGCTTGGAAAAGCGTATTGCTACGACTTTATCGTAACTTTTCTAGTGCTTCTCCCAGAAACATCATAACTACGCATCGTAGAAAGCCATGGGTACAAAGCTCAGTTGCGATAATTTCATAAGTTGACTTCAGTTAGGAAAGGGGACAGATGATGCACGGGTATGTTTTGATTTTCCACGTAGGTATTTTTATTTGAAAACAATATGTTGTAAGAAAACTTGTCTGATTGGGTCGAAGCAGTCAAAAATGACCCGTATAAAGCATGGTGGCAGCTTTGCGGTAAAACTCGCAACATGGACAGATAAGTTATCCAGAACTATGCCAAGCACGTGAAATCAGAGTTCAGTGAACAATCCCTGATTGCGTAGCTTCTCGATTCTAGCGCTTACGCGAGTGCAAGCCAACTGTAAAGAATTTTGATGCAGTGAAACCAACTACATCTTTGACTAATTATGTCACAAAGGAAACAACTGTAAAGGCTTAAATCTTGTGGGCATTGAAATTGCCGAAAAGGAAAATCTTTCATTTCTTAATTGTGTTCCATTTTTCTTCTCCATCAGGTGTATTTTGAAAAGCATAAATGCATGTAAAAAAATCTACGATTATGATGTCATTATGATATTGTAATTAAAATTATTGATTTTATAATTAATATAAATAATTTTATAATATAATTAATTTTTTCTAAATTTCTATTAATTTATACTAATTTTTTGATTTTTAAAAAAACCTGGAATTTTTTGAAAATTTGACTGGCAAAGTCAAGGAAATTTTTTTACGAAAATGAGTATGAACCCTGATTTTGCCTTTTTATCAAATATTTGGTTCAGTCGAATATCTTAGTATGATATACTTAGATTTTTTACGAATTTAAAAAAAATTATATTGGAATTTTCCCATTAAAAAATTTACTGATTGTTTTTTGTGTGGTGTTTTCCTAATATTTTTAAAGACTGGATTGGGAACGTGTTTATGTAAAACCTGTAGGACATCCTTACCCACACTGCTGCTATAGATCTGTGCAATTAGCAATAAAGGCTCATTAGGGTATTCCCTAAGGATCCTGGGATAAATGCCTTCCGGTCTGGATGTTTTGCTAATAAATAAATTTTTAATTAGCTGGAGGAAATCATCAGCTTGAATTTACATCGATAAAGCCAGTTGTATTCCCAGTTTTTCCCCATCCTTTAAAATTAATCATTGGTGGATGACAAATATTTTTCAAATTGAAACATTTATTGTAATTTTAATTGCATAAATTTAGATTCTAAATTAACACAATTTTAATTGTTTTATGTTAATAAAATATCACCGTTTATCTGTTTAGTAAATCCGATTGATCTCGGCTTAGTCTAACTAGAACATCAGGAAGTCTGTTTCTACCTTTTGCCGGGATCTATGGATATATTTTTATCTAAGGCTCATCCTTACTTGAAACATCACTATCTTTGTGAAAAACTAGATATTCAATAATTTTTCACGTTAGAGTTTTGTCTTTTTACCCTAGACCTTCCTATAAATGAACCACCTGGTACCTTGCATCCATTAACATAAATGATTTTTGGGTCTGCGCCAATGTCATCTGCTAATCTAAATTTCTTGTTATCTGTAATCCTTTTTTTTTTCATTATTTTTTTTTTTTACTATATGCAGTCAAATCTAGGCTATTTAATTCTCTTTTGAAAATAAGAATTACGGACATTGTCCATAAACCGGGGAAGGGGGTTTACAATAATCCTTTTACAAACAAAAAATGACTTCACATAAATTCTGTAAATTTCGCCAATTGGTTTACTATCCCAACTGGTCTTTGAAAATATCTCAACTTTTCTCTCAGAAGTCTAGTTTTACAAAAACAAGGAGCCAATCTGTTATCTGCTTTACCTGGAGAAAAGTTGCATTCAAAACAAACACCATTGTCAATGGAAGAAAATTTGTCCCCCAGTGGTATTTCCCATACATTTTTTTTTTTTTTTTGGTTTTTCCTTTTTTAAAACAGGATTTTTCTTTTTGGGCTTAATTTTTTAATTTTGCTATTGTAATGAGTTAAAATAGAATTGTCTAATAAATATTACAAATAAAAAAAACTAATGGCCTGAGAAATGAGATGTCTGGTTGTCATGGCAATTAAAAAAAATTGGCACCTAAAAATTTTCTTTGACAAATGTTAAAAATATTTTAATTTTAGGTTGGGGACAGAGTAGCTGCTTTAACAGAATTCAAAGCATTTGCTGAATTGGTATCTGTACCAACGAAATTTGTCTACAAAATTCCCACTGAGATGTCTTTCCAAGATGCTGCAGGGATGCTCATGAATTTTGTGGTAGCTTATAGCCTTGTTTACGATACCGGATGCATCAGACAAGGACAAACTGTTCTCATACACTCTGCTGGAGGAAGTGTGGTAAGAATTTTTATTGTATTATAATTTTATTTAAAATGTTTATAGGCCTGGGGTTTTCAAACTGTGCTGGTGTGCCTCTAACCTTTGTTGGGGACACCATAAAGCAGTGACCAAAGCTGAAGCTATGGTTATATTTTGCCAAATGCGGAAGAAAATCTTGTAATACAAAAGTAGTAGCCACTTTTGTAAAAATACATACAGAAGGTATGAAACGGGTAGACATCTATCAATCATTGGCATTTTAAGATTTTGCTGAAGATTTTTTATCCAATTTTTAATTTTTTGCTAAAGAAATTTTTTTTATCTAGCTTAAATCCTGGTGGGGACTCTGACAAAGGTTTTTTGAAAAGATTCTTTGTTAAACAGCTCTGGGGAACTGGCAGAGCTTGTGGATAAACATTGAAAGGGGGTGCTGCAGCTGGAAAAAGTTGGAGCACCCTTGTTATAGGCTATTTGGAATCAAAGTGAATAAAACTTTTTGTAGTTTTAATTGTTCTATGTTTTCCAGATAATTTTTTCTCTATAATGCAGTGGTTGGTCTTATACTTCCTTACACATGAATGTTTGTAAGAGTACTTATATTTATTGCGAGAAACGACCATCTCATTAACTAACAGATACTAGGTCTATCAAAATCCTCAAATTGTGGTTTCGTATAAATTAAACTCTAAAAGAAAATCCTTCAGTCCTTGCAATTCTAGGTTGATCAAGTTTCCCCCAGAGAAATGCGAGAAATTAACATTTCAAGTATTGGGGAGTTGTTAATTTAGTTAATTTCGTAATATGTTGGTTACAAATTAACATTAGTGGTTTTTTTTTATAAAAAATCTCTCCCAATGAAGTGCTATTGTAAATCAGATTAAAATGTATTTTACAGGAAGTTTTAAAATTACTAATATACGAGAACTAAAGCAAATTTACTAACACAATGGCACTTTTCTCTTATAACCATATTTGCCTTGGTGCCAAATATTCAGTTAAATTATCCTAACATAATTTATAAGATAGCAATTTTAAATCCTTAATTTCAGTGAATAAAGATTCAAGAGGCTTTATTGAAAATGCTGGAAATTATTTAAAAAGTTGATTGAACAAAACTGGAGAAAAATAGGCATGCCCCAGACAAATAGCTTGTATGGTTGCCCTCTGCAATCTTTTTTCCACTGTTATTTATATGTAGTTTTCTTCATGTGTCGGCAAAGTAGTTTGTCACATGACAAACTAGATTTTTCAAGTCTGGTAATTGATGCCTTTGGGGGAGGGGGACTTGTTTCTGTAGGGAGAAGTCTCCATGTTGGTGTCTGTCATCAATCAAAGAATTGTCATTGTTATCTGGCTGAATTTTTATATTGAATAGTTTAAATTTAGGAATAAATTTAGGAAGGTTTACTTTTCAAACTTGTATAAAAATACTTTAAGTATTTTTCTTTGTCATGTCTTATGAATTTAAATTCATATTTATATTTTTATTCCCTAAATCCATTTTTTCATTTTATAGATTTTGCATCAATTTTTTTCTTTATAATGTGTATAGTGAAATGACTGTAAATCAACTTACAATGAGTCAAATATCTGTTTAATTCTTGTGGTGTAAAAATTTTCAATATTATGGAGCAGTGTTTCTCTAAGTGCGTCTGTGGTGGTCATAGTGGTGGACTCGCGTCACTAGGTCCCAGGTTCGAACCCCACTGTCATCACAGTTGATGGTTGACTGAAGTTGGTTTTCTTTGGTTCCTAACTTCAAGATGCAAATACGAGCTGATCTCCCTTTTTTAAAGTCTCATCACACAGCACAAATGTAATTCAATCATAACACATCACTCACTTCACTTCTGAAATATGGATAGCAGCACTGAAAAAACAAATGGCACTAAATACGCATCCAGACTATTAGGTAGTTACATTACCTACACATTCACTAGTTAGTCGCCTATAGATGGCGATAGACCTGAGTTGTGCTCGGTTTGAATGTTTCCCTAAGTGGACAATATCGCCCCCGGTGGGTGATAAAAGCTTGTTTAACATAGGATCCTGTGGGTTCGCTTGAGTGGGGGCGATTAGAGAAATTTCTAAAATAGGAGGGGCAATGGAATAAAAAGTTTGGTAAAGTAAGTTATAGAGGTAGTTTGTTGAACTAAAAATAAGATTTCTATTGGCTGTTGCCAATTATACATCTTGACTTGAATTATTCTATATCTTGACATATTTCAATCATAATTGTAAAAAAAATATCCATACATTCAGAAAATTATTTCTAAAGAATTTACGTGGAAAAGTCTGTTCCGTTCTAATCCCCTGAAATGTTGCAAGCATAATATATATCGTTGCTATTGTGTCAAATAACTAAGTTCATTTTCGGTAGTAAAAACAATTTGCCAAATAGCCAGTGTCTTCCACCTCTTGATGTTTAAAATAAGTGGCCTTTATATGCTATGACCATATATCCTGTTAAATCATTTTATGTACTGTTTTAAACCCAAGGGTAAGGTGTTTTTTGAAATGATTTTAGACTGGTAATCTAAACTACTGATTGGTACTAATCGCAAATGGCTTGCACAATGTCATGTTTTTGCAAAAAGGAAGAATCCTAATTTTACTATTAATAAAAAAATCCCTATACAGTTGAATCCTGTTTTAACGAATACTGTTATAGCGAACACTTTTCTAATCCCCCAAATAAGTTTACATAGGAACAATGAGAGGTAAAATATAATTCCTTTATAACAAAATTTTGTTTTAACGAAATTCTCCTCGAAATTTGATTCCTCTGGTCTCTTGGCGTTTGTTATAAAAGAACTGTATTTTTTAAATTAATATGATCTCTTATTTCCAAGAGATTCCTATGATTCTGTCCAGGGAAGAAGTACAGAAGTTACACCAGGGGTTGGTATTGTATTAGATTTTCAGAGATCTATTCTCAAAAGGTGCCAGCTGTGTAAAATTCTTGGAATTTATGCCATTAATTAATAGAAGATGGTTGTCAGAGCTCCTGGCTTTCGTTCATTCATTCATGTCATCTGGCGTATCCTGGAAAAGTTGTAAAATCGTGCTTGTATGTTTTTACAAGTTTGATTCTTTTCTGCACTTAGATTTATTTGTCAAGCCTGGGTGTAATGTTTCAAGAAAAAAGGTTTTCAGTTGTTATTAGAGGACAGATTTCTCTTCTGCCATTTATTTTCAATATTGGAACAGTTCAGGCTAATACCAGGTGTACAAGTATGAAATGCGGATTTTTTTTTCAAAAAAACGCGTTAAATTCGGAAGAATGATAAAAAGTGCTTTATTTAAAGTATGTTCCATTGCTTGTTATACATTTCCCCCATCTTTCCTGAAATTTGTGAATACCAAGCCAGTAAAAATCTTCCTTTTGCTGCGAACCATTCATTGAGCTATTTTTTCACATCTTCGTACGAACCAAAGCGCTGCTCAGAAAGTGACCCATCAATGCAAACAAGTGGTAATCGGAAAGAGCCAAGTTTGGTGAGTAAGCCGCATAGGGTAGAACTTCCAGCTGAGTGCTTCCAACGTGCCGCAAACCGCTTTTGCCGTATGTGATGGAGCATTGCACATTGACCATTTCACATTGTTTCCAATCGCAATGCCCCATGACAGCTTGTTGACCAACGCCCAATTGCTCTGCGAGTTGTGTCTGTGTAGTATCATCTTCGTCCAACAATGCTTCCAATTCCACATCTTTTTTTTTTTGGCAGTTTTCCATATTCCTTGTCTGCAACACAAGTCGTCACTTTTGAAACACCGAAACCATCATTCACACGTATCTTGCGATGGAGCATGCTCACCATAAGCTTCTCGAAGTAATCGGTATGATTCAGCAGCAGTTTTCTTCAAATGAAAACAAAAAAAATGATGCTGTCCGCGAATGCTCTTTGTTCAGTAACTTTAGATATATTGAACACAACAATACAACACTATGCACACACTTTTTTAATTTATCACTTTTACACATCTGACACTTGTTGATGACACAACAAAATGGCGCAGTGTCAAATCTTTATAGCACAAACTGCATTGGTGCACCATCTGTTTTCTGAAATCCGCATTTCATACTTGTACACCTGGTAAAATTTAAGGAAGATGTAATGTAACACTTTCATTTCATAAGCTGGACAGTTTCACTGTTACAATGGCTTTTTTTGTCAAATTGATTACATTAATTCTGTTAACTATATAAGAGTTGCAGAAATAAGTTTATTGCAAGCTTGAATAGCTTGTACAACATATTTAATTGGTACATTCAAATTTATTGGTCTGTATGATATTGCTAGCCGATTAAATTTGCATCAGTCATTGAACGTGTTAAGGAATAATATCAAATTTTTCAGGGACAAGCTGTTTCTCAACTATGCAAATCCATTCCTGATGTCACACTTATTGGCACTGCTTCAAAACACAAGGTTGAAACCATCAAAGAATCTTTTACTCATCTGATAGAGCATGGTGTGGATTATGTACAGGAAGTTAGAAAGTATGATTTTTATCATATTTTAATTTTGAAAATCTAGGTGTCTAATTTCATGTGTTTTGTTATCTTCATATCTGTATTAGGCCGGTATTACACTATAAATGTTTGATAAAATTTCTTTTATAAAACTTGAAAAACTAAAACAATAATCACATCAGGTTACATTCGAGCAAACTTAGCTGATCTGTCTATTGGTTGAAATTTTCAAGTTTTATAAATGAACTTCTATAGTGTAATGCTGGCCTTAAATAAATATCAGGTTGACATGAGACTAAAACTTGTATTGATTAGAATTTCCCATATGGTAGAGAATTGTTTTATTCTGATTTTAGTTTTGTATGTGTATATTTACTGACAATTCTCTTTGGCAGTAATTGTTTTTGGTGGAAGTAAATTTTAAGAGGGAAAACGCCATTTAAAATATTGACTTTTTCAGTAAAGGGAAAGGCATCACTTTCCTCTTGAATAAAATCTGTTCAAATGGCAAAATGTAACTAGTCACTTTTTCAAAATTTCGAAAGGAAAAATTTCTTTACAATATTTTGTAAAAAATGTGTTACTGTGGCCTTTTGACTTGCTGTAATTTGCCTCTGTTGGTTCCTCGTAAACCGAAAGAGACGAAATTTTATCACTTTCTATAAGTTTGACAAACGATACTCCAGAATACAAACTTAATTTTTTAGGGAAAGTCACTTGACATTTTGCCATCTGACCACAGAAATCAGTCTTAAAGCTTAAGCTAGTCCTATCATTTTTAGATAGCTTGATAAGTTGTAAAATTCCTTGATTTGTGATGTACCTTTATATGTATGCATGAAGGAAAAATCAAGGCAAGGGGCGAACATCATACCCTTGTATATCATTCTATCTCTGCAGCCTACGGTAGGGCTTTAAAATATAAGCAAGAACACTAAATAAGAATTCTGACAACATACCTTATGTGTGGGCCATACATTCAGAACGTTTATTCTAATTGTAGAATGTACTAATTCATTAGAAATTCCGTAGTGGAATGTGTGTATAAGGTGCATCTATGATTAAGCGGTATGGCTGTTACCATGTGGTTTTGAATTTTAGTATTCTGAGATTGTTAAAATTGACCTCAGAACAAAGTATCTTTTTTATTTAATTTCTGGTATATTTTTTGCAAGTGTCTTTTTAATAAAATGTTGGGTTGTCTTTGAGAATAGTTCAGTTTTAAATATAATTGCTGAAAAAAAAATTTACAGAAATTTATGGATAACGATTCTGTGCTCGGATGGCAAAATGTTACAAGTCACTTTTTTAAAATTTGACAATGGTAAACTTCTGAGAAACTATTGTCAAAATGTGAGTTTCTTTTCAGCTAGCTTTATGCGAGGAAACAATGAAAGATTAAATTTTGCCACTTAAAATTTTGACTAAGACTCTAATGCAAACAACTTTATTTTTGGGAAACTGTCGTGTCATTTTGCCATCTGAGCGTAGTTTTTCTTTCATGTATTTTAAATAACATTAGTTTAATCATCTTTAACCTTTTTTATATAAATCGTGGTATTTTTATCTTTTTTTTATAATCTGTATCTAACAAATATTTTAGCTCTTTTATTTAAATATTTTATTCTAATGGAGATAAATTTGTTTCAGGTTGGCTCCTGAAGGTGTTGATATAGTCCTAGATTGTCTTGGTGGTGACGATGCTAACAAGGGTTATAGTTTGCTCAAACCCATGGGTCGCTATATTCTTTATGGTTGGTGAAAGTTTTTCTTGTCCTTGAATATAAGTGGGGTTTGTGGGGGGTCAATTTTGATTAACTAGTTAATCAAAAATTTTAGATTTATTAGTGATTAATCAAATTTTAATCTAGTATTTTCAAATGTCAATCGTAACAAGTGTATAATATTGGTTACTGAATATCTTTTTATATCAATTATTTTATGCAAATACATCTATCCATTAAAGGGATTTGTGTGTAAACAAATATAGAAATAGAGATGAAGGTTACTTGCTTGAAGCTATTTAATATCCTGAGCATGCTTGTTATGTTCTGGAATTTCTTAACTTGGGACTTTTTCCACATCTATTTTTAGGTTAGTCAATGGTTTTAAAATTTTGATTTTTCACTTTTTCCCCTCTAAACTACTCTCAAATGGTATTGGTATGGGAGGGGCTGGAAGCTGATGTTTCTTGAATATAAGAAAAATGGTTTTTTTACAGTGGAGACAAATTTCGATCTTGTTTTCTAAGACCTTCGATTTAAAACTAAAATCATCGTTAGTTTTCATTGAATCAACTGGTTTTTCCATTCTGAAAAATTGGATCAAATTATCGATTCAAATATCTTTAAATATGGCCATTTATTTAAATTGAATTATGTTCTTATACATAATGAGACATGTTTATAATTTAACTTTGATTAAACTAATTACTTTAGTGTTGATTGAAATTTTTATTAATTTTTAAATGGGATTAGCACTTAAACTAATTTTCCAAGGATTATTGGTGAAATTTAAATCTTTTTTTGAAAGCGATTTCCCTCTTAAAAAACCTGCCAACTCTCCCGATTTAGGCGGGAGGCTCTGGATTTTTCATCCTACCTCCCACTCTCCGGATTTGTTAAAATTGTCCCCCTCCGGAGAATCTCCGGATTTCTGTATTTTAAAAGTTGGTATGTCTGCTCTCTCATTCGTAAGTATCTGTGAATCAATTTTTTAAAACTCATTCAATCCAAAGCCTTGCTAGCAAGAAAAGCTTAACAAGGAATATATATTAAGATTATATTACATTTATACAAGGAAAGTATATTAGCAATGAAAAGTTGCAAATATACCCATCAACATTGAGAAATTAAAATGTCACAAATTTAAAACAAATATAATCAAGTTGGACGCATTACATGTTTGTTAATAAATTAGTCTATAAATTCTCTATTTTTCATTTCAGAAAACCTTAGCTCTTCTGCATAAATTTAAAGCAAATAATTTTGATGCGATCATTTGATTCATTAATATTTTTAAGAAATTTTTAACTGGAATGATTTTTTTCTTGTTCTCGATGGTCCACAACTGGTGTACCACTATTTTTAACTGTCACGTATTTCCGTATTTCGCACCAGAATATAGGAGCTGTCTGATTTGTATTGGTGAAACCTAACATGGGTAAGAACTCTGTGCCAATTGTGCCGCACTGCGTCAAAATTAACATCTTGCGCCATCCTGTTCCAATAGTGTAATTTCGTTTTTTTTTCGTCAAATAGTGAATTTTGCTTCAGTATACCCGGAATTTCGGAAAGGACGCCAAAAATATTTTCGTCCTGCTTGCCGCGAAATGATTCTTTCTGAGAAGTTTTATTCCACTGTATTTGAACTATCGTCTTATTTAAACTATCGGTCCCTGCATCTGGCTTTCCATCCCAAAACACCGATATTATCCGTGATCGTGCAACTGAAGATGGTTTGCAATGGTCTTTCAGCTTTAAAGCGCAAATGCAAGTCAGTTTTCAAAAAGTCTCCACTGGAAGCAGTAGAAATTACTGTAGTCGATCCTGTGCATCAAATCCTGATGTTTTGTGAAAAATTTCATTCTGGGAGTAGAAAGAGCATGTCCGCCGATTGCTAATTTAAAAACTTTGGCGATTTAATACTCGTTGTTTAGCGATATTGCCAAATAATGAGTGCTGAATTATCAAAAATCGTGTTGATTCTTGATAATTCAGCATATGATTCGTAATAACGGCTATATGATAAAATTGAATATTCAAGTTAGTTTAACAAATTGTCTTGGTTTTTTTACTTCAATTGTCTTGGAAAACTATTTTACAATTTGAATAGCTGATTGAATATTTTTCAAAAAACGTGCGTGTGCAATCTTTATATTTATTCTGTATTTCTATCTGAATTTCAAAAGAATTTAAATCAACTAATTTATTGAATTAGTCCCCTTTATATACAGGTGTGACTGATTGTTTTGGTTTATGAATTTTTAAACTTCTAACTTCTAAAATGTGTTTTTACTTTTTGAATTACTGGATTACTTGAATATTCAACTGTTACAATCTAATCTCAAGGTCTTGTTTTTAATTCCCAGGCTCTGCTAACATAATTACTGGAGAGACTAAGAGTATTTTCAGTGCTGCCAAAACGGTAAGTTTTGAAAAATCAATATTTCATACTTGATATTAGCATTTTTCAATTCTGCAAAAGTAAATTCTTTTTTCTGCTTTTGCAGTGGTGGCAAGTAGCCAAGAAAAGTCCAATGAAGCTTTTTGATGAAAACCGGTCTGTATCTGGATTCCATTTGAGGCATTTGTTGTATAAGCAAAATGGTCACGAATATGTGAGGGATGTTGTGGAAAAGGTTCTGAAACTATGGCAGGATGGTCATATTAAACCAGTTATTGATTCAACGTTCGCTTTGGAAGATGTAAGTAATGTTTCACTCAAGCATTAAATTTAATCAGTTCCAAAACTATTGAGCGGTATGACTGTAGATTATATTAGATTGTATTTTTATAGCTTTAAATAGATACCTTTTTCTCGAAAAATTACCACTTCAATTGAGTAAATAAAGCTAGGGCTTATAATAAAATACAAGGTATCCCAGTTAGTACAGTAGGTTATTTTTTTTTTTTTGCTTATTCCTATAGATGAGTATTTTGAGATGCAACTAGTAAAGGAAGGGAGAGACTTGTCTCAGAATGCAAGTCTAATTATTACTTGAATCCATAGACCTGTGATTCCCAACCGGTGTCCCGGCACTCAATGGGGTGTCGCGAGATATTATGAAGTTACATAAAAATATTATGGTCCACTTGAGATCTTTATTTTAGGTCTCATTACAATTTTCACATGATTAATCAAACAAAACTATTGATGTATTTTTACTGTGATTTTTAAAGTAAACTATTCGAGGAAGGGTGCCCCAAGTTTTTAATCCCAAGGGTGCCTCGAACTTCAAAAGGTTGGGAAACACTGCCATAAGCAGATGTTATATTCAGAGACTTGATAGTTAATTAAGACTTTAATCCCCATGTTGTATATCAGTTTTTATCCTGATCTTTATTGGTTTAGAAATCAACCCTTAAAATTCCTGTAATTGAATATTTCTTTTTTAAAAATTGCTGTATGTAGCTCTAATTGATCTGGCTAGTAAATCTTATTGCATATTGAGGGTTCAATTACATTTATATTCTTATCAGTGTTTAAAGTCCCTGTGTATTATAGCAATTTTTCTTTTTTTTAACAAATGAAAATATTTTGATTTAAATCCATTCAACTGTACAAATCAATTTTTATTTCTGAAAACTTAATTTTTCTTCACTTAGATTCCAGAGGCAATGCAGAAGCTTCATGATAGGAAAAATGTAGGGAAAATCATGCTGGATCCTGCCATGGAACCAAAGCCAAAACCAGTGGTAAGTGTTTTAACATTGATAGTTTTGTCCAACTTTTTATTTTGCAGTTTTTATCGATAGTATTGGTTCTTTTAAATTTACATAAGAAAATCTTTTTTGAAATAAAACATTAACAGATGTTTTGGGTTAGTCATTTCCTGAGATTTTGTTACTATGAAATCTAACCCACATTAGTTAAAAGCATTTACTGTGTGGTATTTATAAATAAGGTCAGACTTCCATACAGAAAAAAATCTGTACAGAAACTGACGAGTTATACTCATTATAACTCAAATATTAACTGTTAAAATATTATCGAAGAATATTTAGCTTTTCTGTTCAGAATTTAAATCTGGCTTTTTCATTTTTGAAAGGAGTTTGTATTTTTGTCAAGTCTGTTTGCTGGAATAACTCTGTAGTATTAGTTTAGATGTACTCAATAAAATTTTTAATTTATTTTTCAGCCGGAAAGACAAAGGAGCGAAAGCAAGAAAGTGAAAGATAAGGAAAGCAAGGAAAAAGAAAACAAGAAAGATAAAGAGAATAAGGAGAAGGACAAAGAGAATGAAGACAAGGAAAAAGAAAAGGATAAGGAAATCGAAAAGGCTGATGGTGATGCTAAAAAAGATGACGATGCACCTGCTGGTGAGTACTTTTAAATTGGTTTCTAGCTAAGAAAATAGTTTGATTTTAAGTCATTTCTTGTAATCCTTTATTTGATCATTTCTACAAGCTAAACTTGAAAGTTCAATTTCTTTAATAATGTGATCGTGTATGCCCAAGAGATCTGTCCTGAGAATTTAATGTTAGTAGACATCCACGTCCAAACCGGGATTAAAACCCAGACCTGTAGTCAGAGGCCAGCTCCCATAACCACTCCTCTGCTGGACAAAACTTTTTATGAACCAGTAATTTTTATTCAGAATAAATGGTCATATGTGAAATCTAAAACTATTAATATTCTAATGTACAATTTTTAAAATTAAAATATTTTCAACTGTATTGAAATAGTTCAGGAATGTCCTGGTATCTTGAAGATGTGATTATAGTAACTTTCCTAACAATACTGTAGAGACAGAAGTTATGGACAGATTGTAGCGTTTGAGTATGTTATTTCCTATTGAATAATTCCATTCCGGGAGCAAAGAAAATAGTCATACAGGTTTTACTGTATATTGAAATAGATCTTGAATAATTTTTATTCCTTTGCTGCATGTTAAATATTGTTGCAATTTTACATTGTCATGCTTCATACAAAAATCAAATACAATATTGTTTTATGTTCAAGTGACAGATAAGCCCAAACAAGTTTTTAACTTTGTTCAAACTTCTGCAATGCTCCAACATTGTCTTCATTCGTCTGGAAAAACAAGTATTCCAATGATGTATGATATTCAACCAACACAATCCTTGAATGTGACATATAATTAGTCATTGGATAGCTTTAAAATGAAATCGGACATATCACATTCTTGGATGTTTCAGGAAAATGGGTTGATGGATGCCTGTCCTAGAGATGTTGATTTGCCATGTCCAACAAATAGTGCCAGTGAAATTTCATGGGCACAAAGTATTTTTCTCCCCGAAAAGAATTGGTCTAAAACAGGTTTTTTAAACTTGTTCAGTCACCCCCTTCATCAGTTTTCCCCTCATCGCCCCCAACTTAAGCGAGCCCATAGGATCCTATGTTAAATCTGTGGCTTCTATCGCTCCCCTGAACCATTGCCCCCTTGTGGGTGATAGAATATTGCCCACTTTAGAGAAACACTAATCTAAAATAATGTGTTTTTAACTTTTCCAGGATTTGAGACCTTTCCATGTTATCAGACATGTTGATATAATTCTGAAGTCTGTGCAGTCTTCAGATTTAAAGTTCCATACATATGTCAAATTTAATTTTTAATTACCTGACTCTTCTAAAGCCCTGATGTTTACGGGTGTGCACATAGTGTCTATATTTCAGATTCTGGAAACTCGCGTCATCTCCGATTTGGTTAATATATGAAAAGTTGAAATTTGGGTTTTCAACCAAATCTGTGACGTGGGTTTCTGGAATCTGAAATATGGACATTATGTTCACACCCTAAAACTATGTACAAGTACACTTCCAGAGTTTACAAACCTATTTCCAGGATTAAAGTTAAACTACTAAAGGTTTAAAAAAACTTTATCACCTTCAGTAACCTTCCTTTTAAAGTTTTATAAGGAGATTAAACATTTGACTGACAAACAGTATTTTTAGAGTTCAGCCTATCGCACCAGGCTCTTCATGAAAGAAAATATCATCCACACGTACTGGAATCAATCGGAAGTGGTGAAAACACCAATGAACTATATGAATGTATTCATATTGTTTTAAATTCACAAGTTTGAATAATTCATTTTTCCTTAGCTGTTGTGGGTTAAATTTTTTTTTTTTTTTTTAAATCCTGAAGAAAACAATTCCCCCCCTATCTCTTTCCCATGTTAAATTCAATTCACTTTATATTATTTCGTCTTGCATGACTATTTTGCAGAACTAATTAATCTCATAAGGTGAGATGACTGTTATACTTTTAGTGACTAGTAATAAAAACTTTAAAACCCTAGCAATTGAGATCAGCATGCTCAACACCACATGCTAGATTCTTTCACATAAATGGTGTGTAATGAGACTAGCTAGGTTCTTTCACAATGGGGAAATAGTGCTGGAATTCTCATACCTTCTCATTTTCTTGTGTATCAACATTTCATCAAAAGTAAAATTTTCGTCTGAAAAGTTGGCAGGGACTAACGAATATTAACTCAACCTCCCCCTTCCCCCATGTAATTAAATCAAAGAATATGCAAGAGAAGTGGATAAACTTTTTCCTAAATTTTCCTTAAAGTATTAAATTTCTTGTCCGAGGAGTTGGTTCAGATATCTTGAACTTGGGGCTACATTATATTTAGAATCACTGCCTCAAATATAGAACTTTGGTCAGTGGCGTCGGAGCCGGGGGTGCTGTGGGTGCTCGAGCACCCACGAAAATTTGTAAAACAGGTCCGAGCACCCACAGAATTGATTCAGAAATCGAAATTTCCTATATGGAACTCAAGACGAGCACCCACAGGTTCGAAACACTTCCGACGCCCCTGACTTTGGTCAACGAGCTTAATTTGTTTTTAACATTCATAAAATTTATTTCTGTGGGTAGTTTTAAATTTAATGTATTGCATGCCTTATATTTCAACATCAAAAAGCAGATAAGTGCATTTAGGCAGTCGTACCCATCCTGAATATTATCAACTAGGTAATGAAACATTACAGCAATTAAATACATGCAGGGATTTAGGTATTGCAATTAGCCACATCCTGGATTTTACTGATCGTTGCCATGGCATAGTTTGCAAAACAATGTCGTGCATGTTATATACAGCATACTCTGTAAGTGATATGCATACATTGTACTATGCTTTCTATGTATACGTTTACCGGACTCTAGTTCGCAAGTATGAGACCGTTGCAAAATTAAGAACATAAAGCTTCTTGAAAAGCCAGAGGTCTTTTACCAAACGATTAGCTGGCATGAGCAGCTGGTCTTATTACGCAAGGCTTTAATTTCTGAGTTTGCACTTACTGGAATAGCATAGAATCGCTACAGATCTGAAGATGTGTTGCAAACTAATCCACCAAATGGTTTATCTACCATCGGTAGAAACTTTCTTAGAGATCATAGACAGATGAGTTAACCTACAGAGGCATCACTTTCAAATAATGCCAAGAGATTGTTTTTCCCATAGATATAGATGTTGTGTGGCAATAATATGGAACAGAATACCATCGGAACCTGGTATTTCAACCTGGCTGTGTATGCAGTGTTTTTCTCTTCAGACTATTTCCTTTCATTTTTGTATTACTTTTCTGGTGTATTTAAGTGCACTGGGGTTACTGTAAAAAATATTCCACATTTCAATCTTCATATTGATTTAACTCACTGTATTTTCACTGAATAAGTTTTTTAATTTGGTTTACTGCTTCATTTTTCAGATGCAAGCTAACTACAAAGTTGGAAGTTTGCTGTGACTTGATGTTGCTTAAAGAGATCTCGGCACTCAGTATTGTGGCAGTTTTTGTGTTAAGATTTTTGCTAAAACGAAAAATGAACTTCCAGCAAGAATGTTCAACTTCATGCTTTTTTTATGAACTGTTTTTTTTTTTATTACAAGCTTAGTTTTTCTTTTTTGACACTTTAGTTCGACTTGAAACCAGTTTTCCAAAAAATTCAAATTAGTCTTTTTTAAAGCTTGTGAATGTTTACATAACTAAATATTTTTGCTATTCTTTACATTTAATAACCATATATTTTGCATATCTTTTTGCCACACTTTTTTACTGAATTTTTTTCTAAATTAGCTTGGATATTTTTTTATGAGGTTTAAAAAAACGTGCCAGTAGACTGAAGTAATAAATGAATTTATAATTTTACTTTTTTGACAGTATTTGTGGAAAAATATATGAACAATATTGTATACCATGATGACTTGTACACTTTATATATTTTTTAAACTTTTATAATTTTTTTTCCGTACGAGCAGATTACACGAACTAATTGTAGTCAGTTTTTTTTTCGGCTTGTGATATTTTTTGAAGTTCCTTTTATCATTTTTTCTACTTTTTGCTCAACTTTTTTTTTAACTCTACCTCATTCTGAATATTAGATTCACCATCTCTCGCTAATGTCTATATCTTAATGCAGCACTGTTATGTGTATATTCGCCTATTTTTTTTGTGCAGTTTCTGCCGTTTTCTTAATTCTTCACTGTGCTGGCATTTTTAACAATTACTTATTTGAACATGCCGGGGATGTTTGCTATGGCTTTTATATGTAAAACATTCCATTTTTTTCAGTGTGAGGTTGTAATTGATTTATTAGATGGTAATTTTTTTTAAGATTTGTTTTAGAGTATCTATTCTCTTGTGGACGAAATCTTTAACTATTTGAAATTTATATTTTAAGGGATAGTGCTTTTAAGACTTCAACATAGACATATGATGTCTAACCTATTAAGAAATCTATCATGAAATGATCAGAAAATGACTTTTTAGAAGTCTTGGGTGTCATTTTTAAATGTTGCCCTTAAAAAAAATGGCAATTGGAAATACTTACGTTGAATCTGCTCTGTTGGAATGTGAAATTTTGATTTTTCTCCAATTTTGTTTTATATTGCTGCAAACACCCCTGTCATGTTTTTCATGGCTGTATACCCTTCTCCTCCATATGTTGTATCATTTTGTAAAAGTCAATAAAAGTATTACACTCTAATCTGGTAGAATGGATTTATTTTTTAGTTTAGTGGTCGATATTTAAACACTGAAGATTTACTTATCTATTTTTAACTTTTTTGCTTGGGTTTTTTAATGTAGGGTTCATACGTGTTTGGAGTATTGTCTGTTGAATTTGTTATTTATAAAATGTTAGGAAATAATGCTTTATTAGTAATTTAGGATGAAACAAAAAATTGTCATGAAATTTTACAAGAGGAATGATGTCTGAATTCAGTTAATATTAAGGTGCGTCTCGTGTTCTGATTTTTCATGTACAGTGGAACCTCCTGTTAACGGACACGTTCAGATTCCTGGTCCCATGGAATATGGCTTTAATGTATTTCACTCCATGTTAGCAGACAATAAAATTGGGCACTAAAATTCTGACCAAAAATTAGTTTAATCGATTAAGATTATGTTCAATGCCAAGCTCACTGGCAAATGTAATAAATTGTAACAACATATATAATTCTTATTCAGGATGGTGGATTCGAAGGGCAATATTGGTTTTGTTTGCTGATATGTGTTAAGAAAGCCAACATTACAAGACTGTTTTGAGAGAGAATGTTTGTCACAATTTTAATTTTTATTACAAAAAAATAGTGAACGTACCATGTAATAGAGATAAAAACTGGGTTTAATGAAATTTTTCCATTGTGTATAATTGCCGGTAAGTGATAAATGTAGTGAAATTTAATATATCTATTGAGACACTCCGGTGGTTATGCATAATCACCAATTATCACTTAAATCACAGTAACAATAGGAATGAATTGTGACTGAAGCCAAACGTCATAAATGATTCTATTGTACCTTCCCATTAGCGGACAAAACTTTTGGTCCCACGAGTCCATTATAGAGGTTTTACTGTAACAAATTTATTAATTTTGAAGGTTACAATTTTCTTGATAGCAAGAGATATAAGCATTGTGACGCAACTTCCTAATTTAGAATGAATGGGCGAGATACTAAATTAGAAAATGTGGGGATTTTTAATATATGTATAATTCAGCCTACAGATTATGCAATATAGAATTGAAAATATTCCTTCAAATACAATGCCACAACAGGCAAATTGCCCAACGAGGTGGCTGACTTAAGAACATCATGGATCCCCGATCCATTTTTTGGAGGCCCTACCGACTACTACACCGCAAACGCAAGTTCGATACCCGTTTCGTCCTTGTCAGAAAACTTTCCTGCGATACAGGGGTACAACAAAAAACGGTCACTTGACCACAGCAAAAAATTGCTACCGCAGCAAGTCCCCCATCGAGGGGTTAGCCAACCAACCTCTCGATGAGTATAAAAAAACAAGCCTGCCGTTTGGAATCGGCAATAAATTGTAGGTCATGGTCTAATTAGTCCTCGTGTGCAGAAAATGACCGTAGTGCGCCAAAAATGGTCAAAATGGCTTTTATAATATTCCTCCTTTAAACATAATTTCCGGCACTCTCTTGGCTGATGCTAGGCACCTTTAATTACCCGCTGCACGCATTGCAATAATCCTCGGTACAGAGCAGTGTTTCCCAAAGTGGGCGATGGAAAGGTCCAAGGGGCGATAGAAGCCACGGGTATAACATGGGATCCTATGGGTTCGCTTGAGTTGGGGGGCGAAGGAGCAAAAAGTTTGGGAAACTATAGTATAGAGCAGTGGTTCTCAACCGGGGGCCATATGGCCTCAGGGGGGCCCTAGGATATTCCAGGGGGGCCACGGATGAAAATCTGGCAAAAGGGGAGCCACGGCTACTGATACGGGGGCCACGAAGAAGTTTGTGGAATTAAATTTTTTTAGTCACTCTGACTAAAAAAATTTAATTTCAAACAAAAAATGCATAGAATATATTTTTCGCAATTTTTCCGCTATTCAAGTAACATTAACATGAGGAAGGAAATAAAAAAAGCGTTGCATGTAATCTCGGTGGGTTTACGACTTGGGGGTGACAGTAGGCCCTGACACAAACTATAGAAGAGGTTTAAAGGAAAATGGAGTAACTGTAAAGACAGAAAATTGTGTGTGTTTTCGAAGACTTTTCATTCAAAGAGGGCTGCCATAAAGACAAAGCAGACAAAGATTTGTTGACCATTCATTGACATTCTTTTGAGTGCTGGTAGTAAATGCAATCCAACAAGTAAATGGGTGAAAAGTGAAAGCTTTTAAAAAACCCCCATCGTTTTCATGCAATTACAGACGGATAACCATCTAGTTTATCACAAAGCTATCTTCAACCGGCACTGAGTGGTCTGATCATTGATCATTTTTTGTCGCATCACGGTCATTTTCTGCGCACAAGGGCTAATTAGACCGGGATCTACAATTTATTGCCGATTCCGAACGGCAGGCTTGTTTCTTATACTCATCGAGAAGTTGGTGCGCTAACCCCTCGATGGGGGACTCAGCAATTTTGTGCTGCGGTCAAGTCATTTTTTGTTGTACCCCTATGTCAGGAAAGTTTTCTGACAAGGACGAACCGGGTATCGAACTCGCGACACCTGCAAACCTGAGTGGTCTGATGGGGAATATATTTATAAAAATTGAATAAAGAACGATTGCTCTGGGGTATGTTTTTAATGAATTTTTGGGGAGGGGGTGTGCCAACACCCATTGCGTCCACTGAAAAGAAATAAAGTCGAATTCAGTTATAACGAACTCCATCCAAGAGACCAAATCATACATGAGGAAAAATACCCACGAAATTACATTTTTTTAAACTACATTGCCGTATAACTTAAGAAACTGTAATTGCATAAATTTGCTGTTGTGTCTCAATCGCAAGTGTTCTTATGTCATTCCATTCAATTTAACAGGAAAAACGTGATTTTAAACATATTTAAGACGGTCTTAACGTCATTTGGTTTGTGCTGATTGGTTTCTATATTCAATCCAAGCAGATAATGTATTGGGACTTAGTAGGACTAAGATTGACACCACATCTTTGAAGTTTTTTTTAATCTATACTGTAATGCTTTCTATTAACTGCCCTACTATATAAGCCTACTACTGGCCTGCAACATCCCAAATAATTTCAATACAATTTTCCTATCCTGCAAGAACAATGTTGTGGACATTAGAAAAGAAAATTCTAAAATGGCGTATGTCCACATTTAAAGCAATTTAAATCCGTTTATTTGAGACTCACTGCGTCTGTTGATTTCTCAGAAAAGTGCAATAAATTCTCACGCAAGTCTTCATTTTGAAATGTCCCATAAATGCGTATAATAATGCGGCTCAATGCGTATCTTTGTATCACTCAACCTAAAATTTGTGGTTTTTAGTGTTGATAATACGCATGCAAAACCAATTCAGCGACGCATTTTTCGCAATCTGCAAAAACCTTGTGGATTTGATAGTTGGAAATGATGTCTAAATGCCAAAGATATGGAGTTCGAGTCAAAATGAAAATGCCAAATAATTGAAATTGTGCTTCGTATAAATGAAATATTTTAATATTGAAAGAGCTATATAAAGAGGTTAATCGTAATCGTAGTCAAACGTGTCATAAATGTGAAATTTTGTCATAAAACTGAGAGTGAGGCCCGAATCCCCTTGCGCACAAGTGGAATTTCAAGGCATTTACGCGCAACCGGGCCCCTTGGCCCTTAAAAACTTTTTTTCTCCCCACCCTTTCTTTCTTTTGTTTCCTTCTTAAATTTATAAAAGTAAAACGACATAATGATTATAAAAAGGACTGCTTTCACATCAAAAATTGCAAAAATATCAGATTTTTTTGGTGGGAATACAGACAACCCCGTTAAAATGAACTCCAAGAGACAGGAGTAATAACGAAATTTCGTTAAATTTCAGATTTATAAATTGTTCTTATGCAAACTTATCCGGGGGGATTAGAAAAGTTTTCGTTAAAACGATATTTTTTCCGTTATAACGGTATTCGTTAAAACTAGAGTCGACTGTATTTTTTTACGTGTAGGGGAAGGGTGGGCATAATGGCCATGGCGGGCAAAATTGCCACTGGCTATTTCCACCCCGTAAAGTCCTGCCACAAAGCTCCAAACGCCTCAACTGCTCTGCTAGTACACCATCATTGTTATATGGAAGTTGGAAGCTGTTCAGACCATTTGTTTGGAAATCATTCAACATTTTCTTGTTTTTCACTGTGTTGATGTAAGATAAGCGTGTTTCATTAATGTTTTTAACTGAATACAAGCTCCTAATACATGCGATTAGCATTCACTCCTTGAAACTACAAGTTTTAAGCTATAAATATATATGTCGAAGTAAGAGTTAGGGCTAGTCGTTTATGCTGTGGAGTCGCATTTATATAATGGTACCGAAGAGGGCAAAATGGCCACGGCAGTGGTCATCAGTGGCCATTTTGCCCTTAAACATGGTCACTTTGACCGACACAAAATCTTGTGCATTTTTGTACAAAATATATAAATAAATTATTATCATAATTAGATTTTTATACTAAATTTCAGTAAATAAAAATATTTATACTTTCACAGCGGTAAATATATATATATATAGGCCTATATATATACAGCGAAATCTCGATAACTAGAACCTGGACTTGATAACAGAACAAAAAGACTCCCAGTTTCGAAATTTATTTTAATCGTAGAAGATTTAATCAAATTATTTTAATCATAGAGAGATTTAATTTAATCATTAATAAAAATAGTTTTTGCACTTAAAGGTAGACGTCAAGTTGACTCCCTCACATCTGTCGAAAGAGGTGTTCTCTCTACTTTTGCAGTTTGTATGTCAGCGGGGAGAATTTTTATACCTCCTTTCGTCATATTTCCCAGGCAGCGGATGTAAGAACTTAAAAGATGGTGCTCCACTTGGGACAGATTTCGTTTGTCAAACTTCAGGGTGGATGCATATATACCGGGTGACTTGAACTGTTACGCCATCCGCCAATAGCAGTTTTTTTGTTGTTTTTTTTTTGCCTTGTAGCATTTGCCGCGAATTCACAATGGCACTAACAATTTTAAAAGGGAATTAATATTAATTTAATACTCTAGAATACTTTAAGTATTTATTGTTGGTGCTGCTACCTACTTTCAAAATCAGAAGTGCCTTATGTGGTGATGACAAGAAGCTCAGGTATAAAAAACTAAATTCTTCATTCAGCTACGCTCCTTATAAACAAAACTTATAAACTGACCAGAAAGATCAAACATCCAGTTCAATAATTTTTTCAAGACCCAAAGCGACATCCAAAACAAAGGAGATCCACACAAGCAGACGACAGGTAAGATCGTAAAAAGTGAGTTTTTATCACGCTGCACTTTATAGTAATGTGCTGCCATCTAATGTCAAATTTAAAAGCGACTCATGTGGTGATGATGAAGTTCAAAGTGAAAAAAACTATATTCTTTATTCCGCTCAGCTCCTTATAAACAAAGTTCGTGGACTGAACTGGAAATTTAAACTATAAGTTCGGTTATTTTATTTGAGCATAAGGAGGCGTCCAAAACAAAGAGCCTCTTAATGAGCAGACGACAGGGAAGAAGTCGGTTCCCTACAAGCTAAAGCTCACAAACAGAACTGGAACTTTGAACTACCAGTTCAGTAATTCTTTTAGGACACAAGGAGACGCCCAAAACAAGTAACCTGGAGAGAAGCAGACGACAGAGATTATACATTACAGGAGGGAGCATCCAGCCACCGCGACTGCAGCGACATCAAATGCAAGGAAATCACGTCATTCTGTCAAAACAAACTTCCCGCCTGGCAATTTTTCCAAAGAAATGTACAGTTCGGTCTCTAAATATTGGGTTTCAAAGATTTAAAAAAAGGATAGAGAGAAGAACTCATCTAAAGAGAGATTAAATTATTTTTATTTAATACCGGAATCATTTCTTTCATCATTTCTTGAATTTTCCTTCATTATTTTTTGAATATTCTTTCATTAATTCTGGAATTTTATTTCCTTTATTAATTATTTTATTTCTTTCATTACTTCTGAAATAATTGCTTTCATCAATTCTGGATTTGTTTCTTTCATTAATGCTGAAATTATTTCTTTTATTAATGCTGGAATTATTTCTGTCATTCATTCTGAAATTATATCTCATTAATTCATTAATTCTGGAATTATCTCTTTCATTAATTCTGGAATTATCTCTTTCATTAATTCTGGAATTATCTCCTTCATTAATTCTGGAATTATCTCTTTCATTAATTCTGGAATTATCTCTTTCATTAATTTTGGAGTTATCTCTTTTTCATTAATTTTGGAATTATCTCTTTCATTAATTTTATTATTATCTCTTTCATTAATTCTTTCACTAATTTTGGAATTATCTTTCATTAATTGTATTATTATCTCTTTCATTAATTGTATTATTATCTCTTTCATTAATTGTATTATTATCTCTTTCATTAATTGTATTATTATGTCTTTCATTAATTTTATTATTATCGCTTTCATTAATTCTTTCACTAATTTTGGAATTATCACTTCTATCAATGCTGTAATTATCTCTTACATTAATTCTAGAATATTTTCTTCCATTAATGCTGAAATTATCTTTCTTTAATGCTGAAATTATAACTTTCATTTATTTTGGAATTATCTCGTCCAAGCTGAAATTATTTTTTAATTTATTGTTTTAAACTCCTATTTATGCCATAAGAAAATAACCGGGGGGGGGGATCGTGTTTGTTTTCGCCGAGTAACGTGATGTTCTGACAAAAGATGTTGGGGGGACACAGTTCTTAGCACTGCCAAGGCGGAGACCGCTGACGTCATACTCTCTCCAGAGGCTTGATTTATAAACTGTTGGTGCTGCCATTTAATCTCGAAATTTCAGGCAACTCATGCGATGATGAAAGAGAGATTCTTTGTCATATTTTGGCATAAAATTTTTTTATGAGACGAAAATTTTGGTAACAAAAATTGTACATTTGCAATAATCGATTTTATGTAGAAAATATAATTATTTCTTTCCACAAAAACAATCGGACAATATGGATGATCGAACAAATAAGTGAAAATACGGATTATGTGGTCTTCAGATAGGGTTACCAGATTCAAAACTGAAAAAGGAGGACGCCTGGTGCGAACCTTAGGCAGTGCCGTCTTAACGCATGCTTCCCCGACCCCGGGCCGTGCCCGAAGAGCCTCAAGAGAAGAGGTGCCTCATGAAAACCAGACGGAGTTTAATTTTTCAGGTAGAATGGTTGTTTTCTGAATTTTTCAGGTTGAATTTTTCCAAAAAATCCCTTGGCTCGGGGCCTATGATGCTATTACGACGATCCTGCCTGTCAGTCCCACCCTTGTGGGGGTCATGGAATTCCAGTACCTGATTCCTTTACTTCTATTAATTTACATTAATTAAACAAAAACTGCAATAAAAAGTTCGGAAAATAATCAAAGTTATCGAATCGCAACGTATATTTGATGAAGAGATGATGACAAAACTTTATGTCTGTTCAATATGGTTCGAGCCCCGATGAAGTGTCAGCAGGTGGACCACGTGCTAATTATTATTAATAATTTATGAATTTTGGGAATTTAATTTAAATGTCATTCCCTCTCAATGGATCGTGTTTGATTACGATCCAGACTATCAACGCGTTCCTGATATAATGAAAAAAAAATGAGTGTGATAGAATTAGTTTTTTTCGTGAAAACAAAATTTCCTCTTCAAGATTTGTGTTCGTAACTCGAAAAGTTTGTAAGTCGGGGAGCAACTGCATAAAAAAAATTTAGAGAGGGCCGCAATTTTTTTTTTTTTTTTGCATTGGGCAGTGAAATTCTCCTCAGCGTGGACTGGTCTCGGATTTGTGAATTTGAATATCTCAGGGAATAATGGAGTTAAAAACATGTAATTTGTTTGTTGGGCTCAGAAGAGAAAGAGCAACAACTGTCCCATTGGAAGTTAGAGGACGGGGGGGAGGGGATCGTATAAAAATTTCATTTTTTATTTTGTGTACACTGTATTTTCATCCTCAAAACTCGTAAAGGGTGATTTCTGGTCACATTTTTAGAATTTTTAAAATTAGAACCATACAACTACGACGAGCGGTTGATGAGATAAAGACTGTAACAACACTCCAAGGGGAAACCTTTGAATCTTAGAATGGCCATAATATTACCAATAGGCAGGGCCGCAAGTAGTTGGGGGGAGCAGACGAATCTGGTGCCCCCGGCGTATTAAAAAGGGGGCGCAGATTTAACCATTTAACCATTTAACCTATCCTTCAGCATTACGGGGGGGGGGTGCTTAAATGAGTGGTTGCCCCGGCTAACTAAGTATCCAGTTGTGGCCCTGCGAGTAAGTATATTATTTCTGACGATTCACCGTTGCGCAAATAGGTAGGTAGGAATTTTTAGCTAGGTAGTAGTGCCTCTCTCAGAAAAATCGCTTTGTATGTGGGCGTGTGATAATGTTAAGAGACAGCCCTGGGCGTACTTTATGAAAATTGTGGAAAGCTAATCAAAAAACTCAGCAAAATAATGTGGTCTAGTTTTATTCGTTTCTCATCTTTTGTGCCATTCTTGTAATAATGATCTTCAACTATACAATCAAGTGTTCTTAAAATTTCAAGCCGGGTTTTCCTAGGAATAGGTTTGTTGCGCAGCGTGAACCGAATTAGACTATTTCGCGCCGACAGAAACGTGTTACATAATCACGCCACGCGTTTGCGTTTTCCTAGCGAGACGCATCAGTTCCGGGCGGCTATATAAAGTATATGGCTTTGACATCAGCTACTCTGTCGTCTGCATGCTCCGGTTTGAAGGGAAGGGAAAGAAAACACAGAAGAGTGAAGAGAATATCGGCAAAACCGCGGCGCACGACGCATTTGACTCCTCCAGAAGCAGTCGGCCAATCACGCCGGACGTAAAGCGCTGTCGTCAGGCGTATTGCTGCTCTGTAGGAAAACAGTCATGCTGCTTTTCTTACTGGTGAGTGGACGGCGTGTCGCGCTGGGTGAATCACGTTGCGCGTGGCACAGGAAACCTGCTCCTAGGAAAGCTCGGCTTTAGGATCTTCTATCGGATGATCGATGTTGAAAAAAAATCGCGCATAAAAAAAATACCATATGATATCTTTTTGGTGGTGCCCCTTTAGTATTGATGCCCTAAGCACGTGCTTATTTTGCTTAATGGTTAATCCGGCCCTGTGACTGCTCACATGATTTCTCTGGAATGAATGTTTCAAACAAATATTTAAATATTTTTGCTCACGTATTTTAGTTCATTTTTTTAAGTTTATAGAAGGGCTACAACATGAACCTATATCCTTGATACATGTATTATTGTTGAAAACGATGTGAAAGGTTGAACTTTTCAATTGTGATTAATTTGTGTGGCTACTCTTAACTACTTTTATCCGCACGAAGAGAATAAAATTAATAAAGCTGCTTGCTACCACATTTGGCGATTTTTATCACTACAAGAATGCGTATTTTGGAAGCTACAACTTGACATTTTGTCAACGAAACCATAATCATTTACACAAAAATAAACTAATTTGAAATAATACAAATTTCATCCATGATGAAATTTCCTACATGTGTAAGCGTAAGAGGGTTCTCATACTAGGGGATTTCAATTACCCAGGTATTGATTGGGTGAACTTTTCATCTAGAGATCAGTATGAAAGAGACTTTCTTAAGTTGGTGCTCGAAAATGTTTTGTATCAGCATGTATCAGAAGCCACTAGGGGTACTGCTATTTTGTATTTAATTCTTACTAGTTCTGAGGATCTTGTTGAACATGTTTCGGTGGGGATAGAGTTTTCTTCCAGTGATCATCGTATCGTCAGATTTCACTGTAACTTTTCTTCGGGTAAGGTTGATAACAAAAGACTGGTTCCTTGTTTTCGAAGAACTAACTTTGATGTTTTGAGAGGAAGGTTAGCGGAAGTTTTCAAAGACCGGTTGGAATCAGTAGGGGTGGTAAGTCAATGGGAAGAATTTAGTACGAAGCTGTCCTCTGTTGTGCACGACGTCATACCCTTTGTTCGAAAAAAGCGTATATGTACATCGCACCCTCTATGGTTCACGGATAGCGAGCGTAACCTTTATCTTGAAAAGAAAAGAGCATTCAGAGAGTATAAAAGTGGACGACGTGACCTATCATTGTTTACTGATAAAAGAAGAGTGTTGAAGAGAGTGATAAGGGATAGTAAAAAGGAAGTTGAATCTAGGTTGGCAGATAACATTATCTTTGACTTAAAATCATTTTTTCGATGCGTCAGTAATGGATGTAGGGGACCCTCTCGATAGGAGGCTCTAGGTTAGAGAGCAATGTAGGCATGTGTAGTGCTTTCAATGACTTTTTCGCGTCGGTTTTTGATGGAGATAATGATATTCGATATACGGGTGTTGCATGGGGTAATAAAACCCTCAACGATATTCAAGTAGAAGATGTGGAGGTCCTAAATCTTCTAAGAAATATATGTGCAAGAAAAGCACCAGTATCAGATGATGTCAATCCCAGGGCCCTCAGGGAATGTGCTAACGAATTGTTGGGGCCAGTCGCACAGATATACAGGAGTAGTGTTGCTGAGGGTATCGTCCCAAGGGATTGGAAACTTGCTAATGTTGTTCCGATATTTCAGAAGGATAGTAGAGAAGCGGTGTCCAATTATCGTCCAGTGAGTTTGACTAGCTCCATCTCGAAAATTTTGGAAATTATCATCAAAAGGCAGTTTGTGAAGTGGATAGACGAGAATAATATATTGTCGGATAATCAGCATGGGTTCAGGAAGGGGAAGTCATGTGTAACTAACCTCCTTTGCTTCTATGATCACGTGACTAAGGCTTTGGGTAAGAGCAAAAATGTAGATGTTGTTTACCTTGATTTCCAGAAGGCATTCTCATTGACGAGCGGCTTAGGTTTTCTGAACATCGTTCAGCGGTGGTGAAAAAATAGAATAGAATGCTCGGTTTCATTTTCAAAAAGGTCTCTTCGCGTTCTCCTAGTCATTCTTCGTCATGAACTGGAGTATGCTGTAAGGTTTTGGGGACCATACCTACAGAGGGACATAGACTTGGTTGAAGGGGTGCAGAGAAGAGCTACGCGTGTCCTTATTGGCACACGGGGCTTGAGTTATGAAGAGAGACTTCATTTTTTGAATATGTTTACATTGGATGAACACAGGTGTCGAGGAGATATGATCGATGTATTCAAAATTTTCAATGGGATGGATAGGATGGACCATGAACTTTTAGTACACCGCCAATCGACTGCTTTTACAAGGGGACACCAATATCGATTGGTGAGGGACAATGCAAGGTTATGGTGTCGCAGGGAATTTTTCTCTAATAGGGTTGTTAATAAATGGAATAGCTCACCCCCGGAGGTAGTAAATCGTAACACAATTGACACGTTTAAAAAGAAATACGATAAACATGTTGGGGTAAATCGAGAAGCTATCCATACTTAGAATAAGACAACCATAATATTCTTTATGGGCATTGTATAGTATTCTATCATGCATATATATATTGTTTATAATTTGTGTTAATAGCATTTTTAATTGGGTTGCTGTATTTTTGAAATATATGACATCCATATTTTTATGGGCATCTTTTTCTCAGCCACCTCGTTGGGCATTTTGCCTGTTGTGGTGTTGTATCTGTATTTACAGTAACTTGATGACATTGTGTCGTCTTCAAGCGCAGAATTTACATTGATTGAAAATAATTTATTCTAATTTTTTTACTGTATTCTATTACGTTCATTTTGCTCCTTCGTTATTTTCATAAATTAATCAAATTAAATTCAAACATATTTATATATTTTAGACAATTTTTGAATAACTATCTTCTAATGGAAAAACGGGGTGGGGGGGTGGTAGAAAATTATTCATGTTCGCAAGAGGGGAGGCCATAGGAATAAGAAATGGTTGAAAGGGGGCCATGGACAAAATAAGGTTGAGAACCACTGGTATAGAGTATATCATTAAACATGCATTTTTATGCATAAAAATATCCGGCGGAATTATTATGGCTCACAAAAAGAAAAAAAAAATGCAAATAATATTTTTTGAACTCCAAGAATTGCAACTGCTTCGCTCACAAGCGATTGGCAAGAAATTCGGATGATTTCTGACGAATCGGCAATACAAGTTTTGATAACCTTGTTCTAACGTAATGACATGTTAGAAAAAGAAGGGGGGAGGGAAGAAAAGTAAGGGGAGTGAAAAACGAAAGGAAAAAGTATACAGTCGAATCCCGTTATAACGAACTCCAAGAGACTGGAGAAATCACTTCGTTACACGAATTTTCGTTATAAAGGAATTCCAGGTTTTTTTGCATTGTTTCTATGTAAACTTATCTGGGGGATTAGAAAAGTGTTCGTTATGAAACGAGATTTTCGCTATATCGGTAATCGTAAAAACGGGATTCGACTGTATTATTATACTCTCTCTTGTTTATGTATTACAGATAAGAGAGTACGTATGAAGTAAATTTCTCTTCACCCTCACCGAACTGTTCTCTTCTCCCCCCCGCCTCTTATGTACATGTACAGTATATAAAGTCGGATCTCGTTTTAACGAATACCGTTATAGCGAAAAATCTCGTTTAATGTATACTTTTCTAATCCCCCCAGATAATTTTACAGAGGAGCAATGCAAAAACCTCGAACTCCAAGAGACGGCGAAGTGATTTCGCCGGTCTCTTGGAGTTCGTTATAACGGGATTCGACTGTAATAGAACTTATTTAACCTTAGTATAGAAGCTTTAGTACACCTCGTCTCACGGAGATGAAAATAAATTTTTTTCCCATAGGGTTGCAACCAAGTTTTGTGGTGTTCTGGAGAGAGGGAAAGAAACAGACTTACGTCCTTGATCGTGAAGTGGTTAAAAAATCACGCAACCCCCTAAAGTCATCGGGGCTAAAGTCATAGAGTGACGTCATCGAAACAGCAGAAAATTAAATAAGCGAAGATAGAGAAAGAGAGGAAAAAGAAACAACTAAAGTGTTTCTAGGGCAAAAAAGTTTTCACAGCTATCGCCAAGAATCGCGAGATGATGAGTAGCCAATTGTTGTCATTTGTAAAATACTTTGCTGTAGCTTTGATAATTGCATTCCGCCGCTAATTTATTCACTTTTGTTTTGTTTTTACGAGAGATGAATGTGTAATTAAATTTTTTTTTTAGGATGACACCTTTGGACCCTTTCCTTGTAAGTACAACATTCGCTGGGATCATGGCTCCCACATCCTGGAGCAGGGCTCCTAGGCTGGGATCTTTTGCGGGCCCCCTTTCAGTCTTTTCACGGGCCCTTCTATAGTTAATTTATAGCGTGAAAATGCAAAAAATTATGAGAACTGTCCCGGACCCCAGGGCTGGAGCCCTGTCAGCCCCGCCCTTGTGGGGGGCATGGCTGGGATATTTAAATTTAAAAAAATCTGAGGGAAGCTGAGGAAAAACAGCATAAACTAAAAGAAAACGCTTCTTTCCCCTCGTGTTTGTGCTGTTTTTTCCCCCACAACTCTTCTCTGTATTTCGAATATTCAATATCGCGAATATTGCGCTTAAAAACGTAGGATTTTTGTTGGTGGGGCCACAGAAAAGAGACAGGGCAACCAAGGGCGTAGCGAGGGGGGGGGGGACTTGGGGGTCCCCCCCAAAATGTGAGAAAATGACCGAAAAAAGGGAAAATGATGGCCAAATCCATTGTTCTGTCACTTTGGTCCCCCCCTCCGAACGAAATTTCTGGCTACGCCCCTGAGGGCAACAACTTCCTAATCTGGTTTTTGAGGACGGTGTCCGCATGGAAAGTTTATTTTCTCATTCTAATAAAACTGTGTGCAACCCCTTTCAATAAGAATGACGTATCTGAGTTCTACACGTAATTCGGATACTTTTTCTAAAGGCGCGTATACACTAGCGCGCGGATCATGCAATGAAGGCATTCGCAATTGGTTCTTAAGCTATTTGCACGGGGTTGCGAACGATTCTTGAGCTGTTTTCACACTGGACCCACCTGGAATCGGTTTTTTTTTTCAACGAACACAAAGGAAGTTTGTGTACCCACGAGCGGATTAGAACCGCTGCAGGGGAGGTAGTACGTTGCAAGATCGGCGCGCTAGTGCATACGCGCGTTAATAATTTGAAGCACCGAATAAAGGAATAATGGAATCACCCTGTGTGTATTGTTCCATGGTATTGTATGACGCACCTCTTTTCTGTTTTAAATTATTTTTATTTCCAAAAATACTTGAAAAGGTATGTATAAAATTAACATTCGAAAAATTGCATACAAGAGCATACATAAAGGGGAGGAAAAACTTTTTTTTGTGCACACAATGAAAAACAAAATTCAGATAGCGTTAGGGGGGTCATTAAAATATTACGTCAGCATCGATAAAGGGGTGAGGAATTTCTGGTTTGCTGATCTGGGGAGTGTACCGCGGGTAACTTGAGTGATGCTAAAACTGCACTGGGGGGCCGCTTAAGTGCTCTAAACCTGCGCCACATGTCATTCAAGAGATTCTTTTTTTTCTAAATGTCCCGCGGACCGCTTAAATATTCCGGAACTGTGCCGCGGAGTCACCTAAGTGACCTGTTAATGTGCCACGGCCGTACTTGATTGATCCGAAAATGTGTCACGGGCCGCTTGAATGCTCTGGAATTGTACCACGGGACACTTAAGCGATCTGTAAATATGTTGCTTAGTTCATTTTCACAAAATTAGGTTTGAGGTGCAGGCCACATTTGGTTTCCGGGCCAAGGGTTTATCATATATGGTTTAGACCTCAAAGGGTACGTCGCAATGGATTTTTAAATTAAGAATAAATTTTGAGTTCTTCAAACATTAACAGAAATTGATTATAATAGCATATAAAGGTATTTTATTTCGAAATTTTAAGTTTTGTTAAATATTTTTTTGCATCACAAATGATCGTCTGGGAGGGGCACGAGCCCCCTATGCCCCTCGCTCGCTTACGTCTCTGATCCCAATATGCCTTAGGAGGTAGGGGGGCAGAGCTGCCCCTTGCTGACAAGGGTCAAAAATGACTAAAAATCTGCTGACGTAATACTTGAACGCCCCCCCCCCCCTACAATGAGTAAGAAACAGCACAGTAAAGGCGGAAACACAGTGAATTATGATTAGCGGAAATTCTGTGATGTGGAATTTCCACGAATGAGAACGTGAGAGTGACGTCTCGTCAGTGTAGTGTGTTTCGGCCTTAAAACAGAATGGTGTTATCACACTCTACCATGATCACCAATCACTACCATAGTCATGGAATGTTGGGAAACGCTGTTGAAGAGCTACTTGGCCGTACATGCACCTCGCGAAAATTCCTCTGGGAAATTCCCAATGAATTGCGAGTGTGTGTGTATATATATGCGTGGCCCTAACGTGTATATGTTGTCAGCATTTTTTTTGCTTGTTCGTATTTTACTGGTGCTGCCAGCTATCTCCTTAAAAAAATCATAATATCATGGCCGTGATCGATTTCTCACGAGCTTACCTTACACACAGGACCGTCTTAAGAGCATCATGGGGCCCCCGGACCAAGTGATTTTTGTGAGGCCCTACCTGGCCAATTCTTGGAAACTTCAACTACTTCTCGTTTTTCTGAGGACCCCCCCCCCCACCTCTTCTCTTGAGTCCCCGGACGGGCCCATAAGACGGCACTTTCTTACACAGCATTTTGCTCAATTCTTTCCAACACGTGAAAGACAGATGGCAACACTTCTCGAATGCAAAACACGCATAACTACGTTAGGACCACGCACAGCTCTCTCCAACGTGCACCAATTCATCAGAAAAATGTCAACGAGGTGCATGTACGGTTCTAGTGGAAGAAAGCATATGATTTTTCCGGGCGGCGCGAACTCCGGGAAACATTTTCATCCCGGTGTGATATGGAAGCATGTAGGGGAAAAAAAGAAAAGAATCGCCAATCAAGTAGGTCTCAGTCTGTTGCAGACGTCGAATTAGACGGACTCGTGATGTCGTCGATGAGCTGCAGAACCCTACGCCTGAACGACCTCATTTGCGAGTCCGTCAGGGGTTCGATTTCCGGCAACAGGCTCAGAAGGAACATCTTCTTGCCTTCGCTGTTGCCGCTGCTGTTCGAGGTGGAAATTTCCGCTTGGTGTTTCCTTGCCTTTGCCCTCACGAATTCCTGGTCGGTGTTCTTGTCCTCATCCACTCGCTTGCGTTTCGGCGCGTCCTGCTGCCTCGGGCTGAAGGATTCCCGGGTCAGTTCCTGGAAGAAACGGGACTGTTCTTCGGAGGAGGTTTCGGGCTGGAGTTCGATTTCGTCGTACACTATGACTCCCGTTCCCTCCGAGGACTGGTCTCGCGAAGCTTCCGACACGTCCGGCGAAATCCGCTCTTTCTTGACTTCGTGCTCGTTAAGTTGGCTGTTTACCTCTGGCGGATTGTCGACCAGCAGGCCTTGCGTTTTGATGAACGGCAGCGTGAACCTCATCGCGTCGGCGAGGTAATAAGGTCTCCTATTTTTGGTGTTGGCGGGGATTTTCTGGTTGCGGACGAAAACGGAACGGAGATTCTTCCACTTTTCCTTGCACGCGTGCACTGCAAAGAAAACAATACAAACATATGTATATGTTACTGCCAAAGCCTGGAAATTGAACTGGCCGGCCCAGTTGTTCCGGTCAATGTCCGAAATTCGGGCTTTCGCCGGCCCTTATATGTCGATCGCTATATATCCCTATGTACGAATCACTCTTAAGATATCAATATTCAGATTCTTTTAATCGTTAGGGTTGGCACAGCTAATCATAATAGTCATGGTTAGCTGTATCTGATTATAAATGGCCATAATTACCCAAAAAAAAAATACGCCAACGCGGCGATGACCTCGAATCATAGGGATCTATATATGTAGGGCAGTGCCGTCTTAAGGCATGGGCCCACTCGGGGGCCTCACAATAATGACATATGGTTGAGATTTTCGAAAGTTTGCCTGGTAGTGCCTCAGAAAAATCTTTTGGCCCGGGGGCCCATGATACTCTTAAGACGTCCCTAATATAGGGACCGGCAAAAGCCCGAATTTCTGACATTTGCCGGGTCAACAGGGCTGGCCAGTTCGCGAATCGGCCAACTTCGGGTTTTGGCAGTAACATACAAAAAATGGCAATGAAAAATAATGGACATAAATATAACGCTATCATAGAAGAACGAAGCTTATACCTGAGCTTGGCAAATTCGAAAAAAGAAAACATTAGGTGCCATCCAAATTTCCTAGGAGCCAAACATTTTTTTTCTAGCGCGGATCCAGAGGTGGTTGGGGGGGGGGTGACTTTGTTTGTCCCGTAAAATACGGGATGATTCAACGAGCACACACCGGGGGGGGGGGGGGTCCCTCTAACTGCGCACCGCTAACCTTTGTCAGGGGCACAGCGAAGCGTTGGTCTTGACAAAGGTTTCTCGAAGAGATTCTTTGTCAAACTGCTATGGGAAGCCGCGGTTGGCGTTGATTAGGGCAGTGGCGTCAGGTCATAGCCGGGGGTGTGCTCGAGCACGTACGGAAATTTGTAGAACGGGAACCCCAAAATTGATTCAGAAATCAAAATTTCCTACATGAAACTCAAGACGAGCACTCACAGGTTCAAAACACTCCCGACGCCCCTAGATTAGCAGAAAAGGGCGCCGCTGTCAGGTTAAATTTGAGCCCCCGACCTACACGATAAGTCGTTTCTCCGATACATCGCCTTGGATCCGCCTGCCACGGCTTCATTCACTGCTGAAGATACTATTTGTCTAGGTTTCATTCGCAGCTGAGGATGCCTGCCTCCGCTCCATTCACAGCGCTGAAGAACTAGTGATGTCTGCATTTTCTCCATTCGCAACTGAAGATGTCTGAATCGGCTTTGTTCACAGCTGATGTCTGTCTCACGTATCAGTCAAACCAGAGGCACCGACATGAAGAAAATATTGTGCGGACTGAAAGTTGACGACTAAGCCCGTGTGTAGAAGGTGGGGGAGGGGGAGGGGAGGATGCTTTGCATTGTATATTCATTAATCATTGAAGGGGGCTCAGCCACTACCACCTAGATAACCTTATATAGGAGGTCGTGGCTCAGCCCCTTCACAAAACTTATTGAGAAGGTGCCTATGAGCCAAACAATGACAATTACGTGAGATAAATAGTTTCTGCAATAACTAGTGTGATGAAATTTACAAACTATCTTCCAATAACCAAATAATAATAAGCAAATAATTTACAGATAATTTTCAAATTATCTCACTAAAATAAATAATTTACAGGTAATTCTCAAATTATCTCACTAAAAATATAATTTACTGGTAATTTTCAAATTATCTCACTGAAAATATAATTTACAAATTATCTCACTAAAATAAATAATTTACAGGTAATTCTCAAATTAACTCAATAAAAATATAATTTACAGATAATTTTCAAATTATTATCTCGCTAAAAATAAATAATTTACAGGTAATTCTCAAATTATCTCACTAAAAATATAATTTGCAGGTAATTCTCAAATTATCTCACTAAAAATATAATTTACAAATTATCTCACTAAAAATATAATTTACAAATTATCTCACTAAAAATATAATTTACAAATTATCTCACTAAAAATATAATTTACAAATTATCTCACTAAAAATATAATTTACAAATTATCTCACTAAAAATATAATTTACAAATTATCTCACTAAAATAAATAATTTACAGGTAATTCTCAAATTATCTCACTAAAAATATAATTTGCAGATAATTTTCAAATTATTATCTCGCTAAAAATAAATAATTTACAGGTAATTTTCAAATTATCTCACTAAAAATATAATTTGCAGATAATTTTCAAATTATTATCTCGCTAAAAATAAATAATTTACAGGTAATTTTCAAATTATCTCACTAAAAATATAATTTACAGATAATTTTCAAATTATTATCTCGCTAAAAATAAATAATTTACAGGTAATTCTCAAATTATCTCACTAAAAATATAATTTGCAGGTAATTCTCAAATTATCTCACTAAAAATATAATTTACAGATGATTTTCAAATTATCTCACTAAAATAAATAATTTACAGGTAATTCTCAAATTATCTCACTAAAAATATAATTTGCAGATAATTTTCAAATTATTATCTCGCTAAAAATAAATAATTTACAGGTAATTTTCAAATTATCTCACTGAAAATAAATAATTTTGCAGATAATTCTCAAATTACCTCAATAAAAATATAATTTACAAATTATGTCGCTATAAAAACAAATATGATTTACAAATTATATTATTTAAAATATATATATATATTTTGTTAATAATATAATTTGTGTAAATCAAAAAATATATATAATGACATGAATTTAGTTTTCCGGTAATGACTGTAAAGGTGAAATTTACATATATTATCTTCTTTATCAAACAAATAATACACAAGTAATTATCAAATTATCTTGCAAATTTATATATATTTATATACAATACATATTTGTATATATAATTTACGAATTATCTTCTTCAAACAAATAATTTACAAATTTTCTTCTCATTCAACAATAATATTCATTCATTATATTCGAGAAAAGTAACGAATCGAAGTAAGTTTGTTAAACACGGGAAAATTTTCTTACAAAAAATGTTCATATGGTCAAACCATATAAACGTGACATGATTCACCTAAACAGCTCACGAATGAGACTGTATTAACGAGCTTGGCTACTAGATGGCGACGTAAGTCACGGGAAAAAAACAAAGAAACGTTGTTCGTTAACAATGAATATCGTTGGAAACACATCCGCTGTACAACATGGCTTCCAAAACAAATCGAGTCATCATTTCAAAATGACATCAGTTTTAATGAATAAAAATCAATCCATAATGAATGAAATCGTGAACTCACCCGTCAGCCCGAATTCCTTCCCGATTTTGCACCACGCTCTATCAGTCTCGTCTCTTTTCGAGTAACCCTTCAAATGGAAGTTGTACAAACACGGTTGTTTCTCAACCGCCCGCACGAATTGCAAATTCAACAGCTGATCACCCATCGTTTTTCAATCAACTTTTTTTTTTTCAACCTCGATCGCGCGAGAACGATACACGAAAAATAACGGGAGAAATATTTACGTGATTCCTGACGCGGGAGTAGCGAGGAGACTGCCGCACGCCGAGTCGCCAGTGTACAGGTCGCGTGGGTCTTCTAGTCGCCAATTCACCAATATCTCGGCGCCATACTAGGGTTGGGTCGCCTGGAAACATTCTTCCGGTATCTAGGCAACGTCACTGTTATCTGCGTGACTAGCGCACGGAAATCACACGACTCTTCGGACCTTGGCGCGTCGGCGAATCAGAAGTAGGCTGCAGTGACGTCATGCGGTACGTCATCGAGTGCAATGAATCAATCACATTTTGGCTATCCGTTTGCGAGTGAATAGATTTTTTGAGTTTGTTTTTCATTTTGTATGTATATTCCATGAGTAAATTAGGAATGAGTGATTGAATGTGGAATTGATATAAAAGCAGAACAAACAATTTAAGTTTATTTCATTTATTATTTTGTTTATTTATCTTGTTATTTTGTTTATTTATCTTATTATTTCATTTATTTTTATTTATTATTGTTTCATTTATCTATTTTATTATTTAAAATTATTCATTTATTAAATATTTGTATATTTTATAAATTTATTTAATAAATTATTTTTTATCAATTCATTGTTTATTATTTATAGTTCATTATTTGTTTATTTTATTCAAAAATTTCAAATCAAACACATGGTTATTATTTGAAATATCTATTCATTTGTTGTTTTTAATTAAAAGTTTAAAATTTATATTTTCGCATTATTTTATAAATTTAAAAAAATGTATGTACTTATGTCATTATATCGCTTGTTTGAAAAATTATTTGTTTTGCATTTATTTATGTTATTAAAAAAAGTTTAAATTAGTTTATTTCCTGCGTTTTTAGGAATTTTAAAAATTCATATTTACTTATTCTACCATTGTTTTGCTCATTTTAAAAAAAATTATTTTGCAAATTTATTCATTTATTTTATTTAAAAAAATTTAAATTAAAAATTTCATTATTATTTTTTTTTTTTTTAATTTAAAATTTGATTAATTTTTTATATTGTTCTTTTATAACCCATTTTTCCAACAAAGCTTTATGCACATTTAGGGTCATTCAAGTATTAACGTCAGCATCGATAGGGGAGGGGTTTCCGATTTGCTGACTTATGATGACAAAGGGGAAAACGGGGGAAGGGGGGGGGGGGTTGGAGGATGCTTACGTCATCAACCACCATTAATGAAAATATGAAATATTCTTAATGGCATCTTACTCGGTGCGCCATAAACGAGAAAAACCTTTCGCTAAATTTGTGGGCACCTGAACTAACAGTCTTCCTATTGATAAGCCCTCTATAGAACCACTTCAGCGATCTCTAAATGTTTTGCAGATCCTTCAGGTGCTCTGGAAATGTGTCCGAGCCGTTTAACTGTTCTGGAACTGTGTCATGCATTGGCGTACGCAAGGAGGGGGGGGTTCTATGGTGCCACGAATCACTCAAGTGACTCGTAATTATGCCGCGGACCACTTAAGTAATCTGGGAATGCGCCGTAGGGAACTTCAGTGATGTAGAACCACACTGGGGGGGGGGGGGGCGCTTATGTACTAACTGTTCCATATGTCACTCAAGGGATCTTTAAATGTGCCACGGATCGCTTAAGCATTCTGAAACTGTATCGTGGGTTACTTAAGTGATCTGTGAATGTGCTACGGGCCTACTTCAGTGATCTGAAACTGCGCCACTGGCCGCGTAAATGCTTTAGAATTGTACCACGGGTCATTTAAGTGATCTGTAAATATGCCACGTCAGATAGCCCCCACGGGCCACATTTGGTTCGCAGGCCAAGGGTTCATCATATATGGCTAACATAACATAATTTATTTGTCCCCAATCAATTTCAATAATACTATACAAATTAGAGTTTACAATTAAATTATATATTTTACAATATTTGACAGAAAATGCAAAGAGAAAGAAAAAAATGTTTGAAAGGACACGGTAGAAAACAGTTAATTCATAATATGGTGAAGAAAGCTGGGACAGGGAAGAGAGCAATAGCTAAAGGCTAGTAAAATGCTCTCGACCCTATGACATCTTTGCTCTTGCGATACACGTAAATCTTCTTATTTCTTTTGACCTGAAAGAAAGATAAAAAGAACGAAGTACATCGGCCAAATAGGTGCAAATATATTTATTTATTAAATTAAAAAATGAATTATGGCAACCCAAAGCTGATATAAGAGAACTTCATTCTACACGTTTTTTTTTTCACTTTAATTCAATGGCAAATTTTTAATAATACAGAGAAAAAGCTAGACAAAAATAACGATTAAAATAAATATCATCTTCACTTGATGTTAACGATCCATATAACCAAATCGAATTATTGTTTCACTTAAATTTACCTGTCGAAATTATTTATTATTTGATATCAGGATAAATTAATTTTTCATTGCGTAATATTTGTTTGAATTTCATTTATTGTCTTCCCATTCATTAATTTGTTAATGTGACATTGCTATTGCAGTACTTTGCTAACCACAGTTAATGAAAAAGAAGGAAAGTTGCTTTCACCAACGAAGGAGTTTATCTGAGTTTCTGTGAAAAGTTCATAATTGTTTGTATAATTAGTTCAGAAGAAGGAGCCAGCAAAAAGAATTAATTTTTTAAGAAAGACCAAGCAAGTCACTTTACAAGGGTCGTTGATGGGGGGGGGGGGGGGAAGATAAAAATAGTATGGATAAAGTAGAGGTTCTGATAAGGACACGAATGGGAGACACCATGCCGATTACAAAATCCGGTAATGTCAAAGCCTCCTAGATACTATCTCCTAGTACTTCTAGGAGGTTTTGGTAATGTCCCTTCAACAGTTTGGTTCTGGAGAACAGGTGTTAGAAAAAAAGAGAGAGAAAAAAACCAGAATGTATAAAGGGAATGTATAAGAAACATTTACAAAGATTACATACACATTACAAAGATTGGATTAAAAAAGAAAATAGTTTTTTGACGAGAGGAGAGGGAGGGGGTGAAGGAAAAGAAAACCTCTTATCAGTGATAACAAGTGCTTTTGTACATATGTACAGACGAGGACGGGCGCACTGTTCATTCCAAGGGATTTTCATCCAGAAGATGGTTAAATCACTACCATACATATGTATATAGGAGGTAGTGATTTAACCATCTTCTGGGTGAAAATCCAGATGAGGTAGTGGTTAAATACAGTCATTTTGAACAATGCTAAGGATTTATTTCGAACACTCAATGGCAGAGAATTCCAAATGTGAATACCCCGGAAGAAAACCGTATTTTTCTTGAAATTAGTTCTCGCTGTAGAGGTCGGGATACAGTTTCTAGAGGAGAATCTTGTTGGATATCCGTGTGCAGTGATAGGAAAAGAGGGAATATGTGTTAGTTTATGTAGTCATTCATACATTATTATAGCTAATCGATATTTTACCAAGCTATCTAACGGAAGAATTCGCCATAGTTTAAAAAGGGGAGCCGCGTGCTCATTAAATGAGGCAAAGCTCATTACCCTCAATATTTTCTTTTGAGCAATTATCAGGGGTTGTAGAGATGTTTGAGTGGCAGATGACCATACTTCCAAACAATAAGTTAATTTAGAGAAAAAAAGTGAAAAATATAACGTGCGTATTACATAAAAAGGTACGAAATGCCTCGCTTTCGAAAATATGTATATATAGGAGTTTAATGATTTGCTGACTTCTAGTATATGGTTAGATCATGAAAGATGCTCATCAATTAAAACTCCGAGGTATTTAACCGAATCGACAAACTTCCTCCTTTTTGAATTTTATTGGCAATGGCACAGTGTCCAACGGCTTTTGCCAAGGTCTGAAAAGTATGCAAACTGATTTAGAAGTATTGAGTTGTAGTTTATTCACTGATAGCCAGGTGCTTAATATGTTCATATCGTAGTTGATTTCATCTATGATTTGAGGAATTTGATTTCCTGAATGTAAAAGGGTCCTGAATGGCTAAGAGGGTGAGTCGCAATGAATTTCTTAAAAAAATTTCTTTGACTTCAAATAGGATTGAAATTAATAGAAATTGATATTATTGAAGAAAAAAATATATTTTACATTAAAAAAAAAAAAAATTTTGTCGGGGGGGGGGGTAGTCCGTACCTCCCCCCCACGTACCTCCGCTCATGTGCAAAACCCATTTCGGGCCCCTCTGTGTGGGGGGAGTTTAAGAGGAGAAGCTCTCTTTCTTTCTTTCTTTGTGAGTAGTAACCTCAGCTTTGGTAGTAACAGTCTTGCAGGAGAATATGCCAGTTGTGAATACAGTTACTGTTGCCTAAGGTGCCGGAACCAAGGGGCTGAGACCATTCGAACGCCCCCCCCCCCCCAATAATTTCTGAAAAAAAAAAACAATGCAACGCAGCTTCCCTCTCCTGCGTACGCATAGACATAAGATAAACTAGACCAGGGTTTTCCAACGTGAAAGCTCGCTCGCGCGGAACCCTTGATGATTACGAGGCTATTCCGCGGAACCCTTCACAAATTTTGAATATTTCTTCAATATACAGGGTGTCCCAAAATTCCGCATTCTCTCGGAACAAGAAACGAAATTTGTAGTAGATAAAAAGTGTTTAAAAATACGTATATTTATGAGTTACACATAGAGCGACCATATGTCCCATATTTTAGTAAAAATGTTTTAGTTTTTTCTAAAAAAAACTCACTTTGAAGTTTTTAAATCGTGAATTCGTTATTTTAACATGAGTTGTAGGCTCTACATCGATGAAAATGTCTTTTTTTTCATTTGATCATCCTAGTTACACACATAGCTTCACAATAACCAAAAACACGCTCATGTAATCATATTTTTATCTCTGCCACCTTCATTTTCTGTACAATAGAACTAGTTAGACCGTTACTTATACAATTTACAGCCCATTCCAAAAGGCTTTTTCATGTTTCTCACCGAGAGGTCCGTACGCCAAACGTTTGGTGCGCAGACTTTCCTGAGTAGCAATGTGTGTGCTGTTTGATCATCATATCGCTGCTTTTGTAATAGTTGTTGTATCAGAAAAAAACGAACACTGGCAAAAGGACAAAAGAGAATACACATCTCTGAGCATCTTGTGGCACAGTTCTCGAGTATCTTATCAACCTGGGCTACCATAATCCACTGCTATGTAATTAGTATTCCACGATTACCCATGGTTTTTTAATCATGACAACCTGGGGCGTAGCTAGAAATTTCGTTCGGGGGGGGGGGGGGGAAACCAAAGTGATAGAACATCTTTTCCCTTTTTTCGGTCATTTTCTCACATTTTGGGGGGGGGGGGGGGAGGAGGAGGAGGCAGACCCCTCAAGTCCCCCCGCCCCTCCTCGCTACGCCCTTGATGACAACTGATACACAAGTATCACTGATTTCTTTTTAAGTATTCACATTAGTAAAATTCACGAAATGCAAGAAGCTGTCAAAAGAGCAAGAAAATAGTAAAAAAAATTTTTTTTAATGAAATCTGGGTCGGAACTTAAACGGGGGCAAAGGGGGGCAACTGCCCCGTGTGTGCCAAATTTTAGAGGGGCGCAAATATCAGGAAAGAACAGAAATACTGTTATAAAGTCATCGGAATTTGAAGAGGAGGGGGGGGGCAAAATCATGTTTGCGCCCCCCCCATAACAATGTTAGGTTACGATCCTGTATGAAATGGTCTTTAACGATAAATAAATAACATTAATAATAAAATACAGAACAAGAGAAAAAAAAATTACTACTACTCACTGTACTTGGTCAGCCGGGTTGAGTGTGAATTTTGCATACACCATTCTCATCCGAAATGTAGAACGAGTGGTCAAAGGAAGAGAAAGCGTGATTTCGCTCCCCCCCCCCCCTTTCCCGGTCCAGTGTGCCAAACCAACACCAGCTATAGTAAATATGAAGATTAAATTATTCAGATTTCAGCACAAACTGAAATCGTGGTCTCAGAGGAGTGAAAAATTCCAGCTTGAGCAAAAACATAAAACATGAAATGAAAGGAATGTCAGTTTTAAGCAATTGACCGTGTTTGTAGGTGTTTTTCTTCTTTCTGGAACATCCTGAATGTTTGCACTGATTGGACAGTGAGAGCGATTATGTGTTACTGGGGTGCGCGAAGCTCCCAGTAAGCTCTGTCCTCTTCCATCTGAAGCGAAACCTCCTTTACTGCGTCTATAGAAAAGTATTTTCTTCCTCTTTCAGGACAAACAGTCAACGATCCTGTGGTTTCAAATTTCGTTATCATACTCCGAAGGTTTTAACATTCATTGGACATTTCCGAATTCTCTTCCAAGTCCGATATTTCCGTAGAGCAGTTACTGTGGAATTGCTGTTTTGGTAAAGCCATTTGACCAAGAAAGCGCGATCTCGTAAACTTATCGTCATTGTGAGCAGCAAACACATTGAGAAACAAGATCTCCGCGAATGTTTCTAGGTTTTATAACGGCATCGCCTAAAGTGCCAAAGGATGTTTAGAGGTATCGCGAGTTCGATACCCGGTTCGCCCTTGTCAGAAAACTTTCCTGACGCGGGGGTACAACAGAAACGGCGACATGACAGCAGAAAAAATGCTACCGCAGGGAGCCCCCCATCGAGGGGTTAGCGCACCAATTCCTCGACAAGTATAAAAACCAAGAATGCCATTCGGAATCGGCAATAAATTGTAGCTCCCGGGGTCTAATCGACCCTCAGAAAATGATCGTGATGCGACAAAAATGATCAATTTTATAACGGCCTCGGCTCATTCACAGTCGAAGATATCCAACTCTTCTTCATTAGCAGCTGAATGTCTGCCTCGGCTCATTCGCAGTTGAAGTTGTTTGCCTTCTCTCAACTATGGATCCGGGGGACGACGACGACAGGAACGACCACCCTTCCTAAGAACTGAATAATATGGAAAAATTTGTTTGTCTCGTAAAATACGGGATGGTCAAACGAACTATTCGCCTCTCCCGTCATATCATTCTGGATCCGTGAATGTCTTGAACCTCACTTTCCCTCGACTGTCGGGAATGGACCGGACTCCTTCATTCAAAAAGCTGGCCTGAGAATTATTTTTATTATTTTTTTCAGTGCACTCCACTCGTATAGTTTTTGATGCAGTTTCAGATCGCTGTCACACAAATCACTATCACGATCACCAGAAAATCTCCCTGTAATTTATTTAAATACAGCTATAACAAAAAATCCGATTCTTCTTCAGATCGATCCTTACATTCATAAATTTCTAAATTTTTTACATACAGGGTGATTATAATTAAAGTTCCCGTACAGCCAATTACTTAGGACAAATACACCAGTGCTTCTTAACCTTTTTCAGCTCATGGCCCCCATGGATCACATTTTTTTCTCGTGGCCCCCTGTCCTATCCAGGACCCCCGTCTACCCTCATCCAAGAGTGAGATACTTTCTATTTTTTTATTATGAATGACATTTTAATAAATCAGATCAATCTCTGGAATCCTGGCTAGGCACGGATTCAAAAGGTGGATTATCATCCCTCCCAGGAGTCAATTTATATGGTAAAAAACGGTCTGTGTAAAATACGGGACAATCCATCAAACCTACACGATAAATCGACCCTCACAACACATCAACCAGTGCTCTGGCGGCCTTCCATACTTAGCTGGAAATAACAGCTTACAAATGAAAATCATAGTACCAGATTCCATATGGTGCAGTCCCCTTCCTCCATGATAGACATGAAGACCTGGATCATGCCCACATAGACCCAAGGGTTAAGATGACCCTGGTTCTATGGACGGATCTGATGGATTCTGAAAGTAGTAATATTTTTCAACCATGTTTCACGTTTAAAGCTTTTCTCTTCACAGCTCTCTATGGCTCCCTTCATCACCTTGACGTGGATCAAATTTCTTCTGATTTTCTCCCGTGGGCCCCCTCCCCCCCCCCTAGAATATCCCAGGACCGCAAGGGGGCCATATGGCTCTAGGTTGAGAACCACTGGTGTACACTACTCCGACCTATGTGGCACCCGTTCTGGAGGACGTATTCCATTGAAACTTGGTGTACACGCTGTATGGTCCATGGGGAAAATGGAAAATCCAATAAAAAAAGCGCCACTTCTTCACCTGGTGGTTAAAAATTTATTTTCACAGAAATTTCCTCAACACATTAATTCGACACCAATTTACACACATTTTAAAACAGATTTATTTTTTCAAATCACATATCCTCTAAAACACACATCAAGAAGTGGGGGGAAAAATTTCACGTAAAACTTCGATGTTATTTTCCACACACACATTAAATGCATAACAGGCTCATACAATCATGTAAACAAAAATTAGAAATTTCATAAATCCTTAAATGGCAAATATACAATTTTAAAATTCATTCGGATAGTACAGTATATCGTTATAAAGCACACGCACGCACGAACGGAACCTTGAGCAATAACCTGCTGTACATTGCATAATACATTATTTACGGCATGAAAATTAGGGAGGGGAGTGGCATCACCACACAACTCAATACTGTGAATTCTTTCGTGAAAGCACCGGGGACAGAGAAAATAGTGCCATTTATATTACATGTAATCTTCAGTATGATTCATCTTGTACCATGGATGTTATCTTTCTCAGATGCCATTCATATAACTGAGACAATTCACACATTATGTATAATCTTTAGCAAATACGTGCATATCGATTCACAAAACGATATCGGTCAATGCATAGAATATCGGAACAGGTCGGCAAAGACATTTTCCCTGGGAAACACACACACGCACACATACACACGGAAATGAAAAGATGCTTCTATGTACATAGAGTATATACGTATTATGAAATTAAGCACAAAAAAATAGATAAATCAGCATTTAATTAGCACCACCGTCAAAAAACACTTTTTTTTCGCATAGCGCAATAGCAACCATTGGATAAGTCTCAAGTGTTTTCATTCTTCGTTAAATGGATTAATTAATTCTGACTGTAGGAATGATTATTTGTGCTTTGATGGTTAAAATTACCGAAAGCAGGGCCGTCTTAACGAGTTTGGGAGCCGGGCCAAACATCGTTTGCTACCCTGACTGTTTTACACTTTAGCATATTATTTTTCAAAATTTTCTTTCCTCAGTCAATTTTTACCGTAAAAAATTTCACTTAATTCATTTTTAGTATTTGTATACTGTATGGAACATCGTGTGGAATTTAAATTACCTTTTCCTACTGTAATCAAGAAAATGTGGATTTGTGAAAAAGCAAAAATGTTAAAAAACTACAACAAGGGGTCTTGTGTACCTTGAAACGAGGGTAAAATTACAAAGATGAAAAAAAAAATACAAATGTTACAGGAAAAATAATAATTTTTTTAAAAATATAAATCACGAATTGAAGTATGAAACATCAAAATAATGACACAAATATGATTATTAATAGATACAAACAAAATTAACAACAGTGGAAGAGGGAACATATTTTCATATAGATGAAATGAATAATTATTCTTTATTACACTTCTAGAAAGGGAAATTAAATGTGTTAAAATATTCAGTTCTGTCAGTTCCTTTGATGCCAGGTGATTGTATTGTCTCCCCAGCATGGCCCGCCCCACACGGGTAAATTGCTACCGGAAGGGACAGAGCCCGGGGCCTTGTCTGGTCTGGAAAAATGATTGCATTAGGGATACAGTATCCTTGATGTTGTGTACCGTATTTGGTACTGATAAACGATAAAATATTTTCTCAGCTCTCCTCCTTAGGTAATTCATTTGGTAAAAGTTTTTGTGGAACTAATCCCACAAATAAATACAAGGCCACAACAGGCAAAATGCCTAGAAAGGGTCTTGTATACCTTGCAGCTTGGTATACAAAACCACTGCTGTAGCTTGAAACCAGGGCAAAATTAAAAATGTTACAATGTGAACTATGTTTTTTTCCCTAACAAATTTGACTAAAAAATAACCGAAGCTGAATAGAAGAGAAGAAATGGTTGTAGCTGAGGTTTTTTCTATCGGGAAAAGCTTAAAACTCTGAAATTTAAAATAGAAATTGTATTTTAATGCAACAAAAGAAATATTAAAAATTGACTATTCCAAGGTAAACTAGGGAAATTTCAAGTTTTATACTGTTCACGATGTTCACGATGCTCTATATTTTGTGAAAAATATTAATACATTTTTCCATGCTGCTTGGTATGATCGAGAACTTGGCACGATTCATGAGGAGAATGCATAGATTGAACATTGAAGGACCGGACACACCCCGCTTCCCATCTCAAGGAGATAAGAGTGCATAGATTATATAATTACGAATTATATAAATATATATAGTTCAGTAAACTTGAAACGTTGAGAAGAACCACAGCAAAAATAAAAACATTATTTTTTTTTACTTTATGTGGCTACTTGCAAAATCTGTGTCAATGTCATAGTCAAAAGAACGGAGACCACGTTCAGTTGTAAGGATATGTAATTTCCAATCTCTTGCGCTCCATAAACATCAGCTATAAAGCAGTACTGTCAAAACTATTTCAAGTGTTTCAAGGTTTGCTATGGTCAAGGAACAAAAGTTACCCCTACATAATTGTAGAATGTGGAGAATCGCTGATACCCAGGGCAGCCATCAGGGCCGTCGTAAGAGCATCATGCTCCCCCCCCCCCCATCCCGGGCCAAGTGATATTTCTGAGGCCCCCATCAAGCAACCTTACATGCTTACTATCGAAAATTTCAAACAGATCTCATTTTTGGGAGGCACCTCTCTTCTCTTTATGCTCCCGGGCCAATGCCTGGATGGGCCCATGCGTTAAGACGGCACTGGCTGCCATTCACTTGAATGTTACGGATACGCTTATTGGTTGCATTTTTCAAGTTTTATAAAAGAACTTTTCTGAAACATTTAAAGTGTAATCATAGCCACACACACAAGGAGGGGGGAGCTGACAGGGCTCCAGCCCTGGAACCTGGGACGATTCTCATCATTTTGTGTTTTTTCACGTTATAAATTCACACGATGAAGAGGCCCGTGAAAGTCTGGTCTGCGGCCAGCAAAAGATCCCAGCCTGGGGCCTGCTTCAGAATGTTGGGGCCATGAGTTTAATGCCAGCCTAAGGTGCACTTATTGTGGAGCGAAGAAGTACGAGTTCCGAGCATTGAAACTAGGAAGAAAAAAAATGCATATTGGGGTGGAAGAAGAGATGTCCGCAGGAGGAGGGGGGTAGAGAAAATGACCGGAGGGAGAGGTTCTGAAACGTAAGGGTGTTATGATGATGATCCCTCCGCGGAAGAGGGAAAGGGAAAAGGGGGGGGGGCACGTACCAATCTGCTCATAGCGAAAATCAGCAGATCCAGGTGAAAACAAACATGTTTGTTCAACTCCCGCACCTCGTCGAGTGGCGTTTTGCTGTTCTTTGTCTCGCTTCCAGAGTATACGTGCCGTGTAGAACAAAGCAAAACAATTATGCACTCCCGTACCTCGTGGTCATATTGGTATGTGCCCGCCCTAATTCAATTCTCAGAGGCAAACGATTCATAACCCAACACTTGTTAAGTTGCAAAAACCTCTTTAGACGATGCCATTTAGCATCATTAACGTCGATTTGGCGCGATTTTAAATAAGAACATGATCACAAAAACACAAACTGAGCTCTTAAAAATTCATACTTCACCCCGAACACTGAGTACGTATAATACATCTAATAGTAGTAAAATATTAATTATAAATACATCTGTAAAACGTCGATTAGCAACAAACACGTGGACTATTAATTAATAATGTGCGAATCAAGCGAGCATTAAATAACATGCTATAATTATAATCATTATTATACATATATATGAATATCAACGTATCGCAGGAAGACGTATAAGACGGTTTTTTTTCCTCCCCCTTCACTTCACTTCATACATTTTTGCATAATTCATTCGTTGCCAATATGTATGTTTTATACATTCACGAACGATAACGTAGACAAATGTGCACCATACAAGAAGGACTAAAAAAGCTAAATGAAAGACACTTATCTCCATTTAAGCTGTACATAACTTCTCACCATTTCATCCGAGAACATTAGACACGCCAATGATCGCCAAAAATTCGGTACCCAATGGACATCATATATAAAATAATACAGTTGAATCCCGTTTTAACGAATATCGTTGGATTTTCGCTATAGCGAACACTTTTCTAATCCATCGGATAAGTTTACATAGGAGCAATGGAAAAACTTGGAATTCCTTTATAACGAAGTGATTTCGCCGGTCTCTTGGAGTCCGCTATAACGGGATTCGACTGTAATTGAAAAAAAAGAATAAACATTCTAGCCCTTTCACTGATAAAATATTAAAAATAAGGGGGAAAAGAGGCCAGAATGTTGAAGAGTCGCCAAATGTGAATCAAAATTATAGGATAACTTCCTTCTTTTTTATTGGAAGTGACCAATTCGGAAGGAAATAAAATCGCAAAAATAATGAGCAAGACGTCCTATTTTCTATAAATGAGTTTTTTTTCCTTCTTTTGTCCATATTTGGCGATGAGACACTAAAAAGCAGCCAAATTTTTATTTCCTTGATAAAAAAGAAAGAAAGAAAGGAGAATTTGGCGCGTTTGAACTCTTTGAACCGGAACCCAAGGGTTAATGCGAAGTTGTGAACATGAAGCTGAGAACATTATATACATAGTGAACATAGTTACGCTTAATGTATGTAAACGTGGCGTCAAAGTTATAAATGGTAAACAGATTATCAGATTTTTTACAACGTAATCAAGCACCAAAAATTTACCAACTGCTCTAATTTACATCAATTTTTGAAATTAATCAAATACATGGTCATTTCACTCTGACTAATTAATTGGTTAACTAATTTGATGAAATTAAATCAGCACCGTATAATGAGCAACCATAACACGATGTGTACACAAATTTTCATTATAAATAGCACTCAATGATATTTCATTAAAAAAATTATCATTTCAATGTTCATTAATGGGAATGTGATGATGATGTAGAAAAAAAAATTGGTTAACCCTTTCATTGTTAACAGCTAAAAAATTTGATCGCCAAAAAAGGCGATTTGTCGCCAATTTCAGGCAATGTACTTTGAAGTAACCCTCTCGCATCACCATAATTGGTTTTCGTAACAAAGATATTGTTAAAATTGGTGATTTTTCTTCGCGATAAAAAAAAACCCATGATCTCCAAATCATTCGAAGTGTTGGTGTTCAGACATTTGAAAATGAATTTACGAACATGATTCGCACTGAAACATTAGATGGTATTCAGTGCTGTCTCCCGCGCAGGCCCCTGATGATGATGCTCATTTTCGAACGTTTCCTCCATGTACATGTCAGAATCCTCCTGTAGGTCTTGCGGAAGTTGGCGTTGGCCAGCGCGTAACATAGAGGGTTGATCATGCTGTTCAGGTAGCACAGATAGTACGAGAAATCCCACAGTACTTTCGGTATGATCTCGTCGTCGTCGTCTCCGTAGAAACTCTTGACTAGTACCAGGACGCAGTAGGGCGTCCACGTTATGATGAAAGCCGCCAGTATGGCGGTGAGCGTCCTCGCCGCTTTCTTGTCGTGTTTCTTCTCCTGGATCTTCTGGTTCCTCTTCTTGTTGTTGTTGCTGTTGGCGCTGATGTTGATTCTTGGCTTGACGGCGTGCTTTGCGGGAACGAATTTACCGTCCGAGTTGAATTTGCCGACACCGAGCAGATCGGAGGAGTTGAATCGCTGCAGGTTGTTGTCGGTGATGGAATTCACCACCAGGGCGCTGGTGCTCAGCGACGTCTTCATCGGCGGCGGTTGTGAACCGGGGCTGCACATCGTGTCATCCGGTATCATCGTCACTGACGGCTGCGGTTCGGCGTCGTCAGGTGCCGATGGCGCCGGTAACCGTATCATTATGGTGTATATCGATTCAGTCGCTGCCGCCGCCAGAGGATGCTTCTGCTGGTCATCTCCCTGCCCGACACCATTCCCCTTGGCTTCTTCGTCGTCTTTCTGCTTATCAATGAGAGCCTGTAGCGCCTGCAATTGCTCCGGCCTCAAGGTGACCGAAGTCGCCCTCGACGACTGCAGCGGCGTTTCCGCAGAGCACGGGGTCTGAGCACCTGGACTCATGCTCTCGTCCTCGGCATCCGGGTCGCAATCGACGTTGCAGAGTTTTATGAGGAATTCTTTCAGCCTTCTTGTGCAGGACACCTTTGTCCTGTCGGGACTGGACGAGGACGCGCAGTTGTTGGTGGTCGACGTCGTCGTCTCTTGGACGGAGGTCTCCGTCCGGTCGTTCTCGGCGAAGAGACCTGCCAGATAATGCTTCCTGTTCTCGGTCTCCCTCCAGATCTTGTAGTACAATACGATCATCACCGTCACCGGTATGTAGAAAGCAAGGAACGTGGTGCCCACCGTCACGTAGTAGTTTGTCTTGAGGAATTGAATGTAGCAGTCGTTCGAAGGGACCGATCTCTTGCCCTCGATGTACGGCCAGGCGAGTATGAGGGGTGGCCACGTTATGAACGATATCACCCACGCGCAGGCTATCATGATGGCCGCTCTCCTGCTGTTTCTCCTGGCCCGGTACCTCAGCGGGTTCGTCACCGAGTAGTACCGGTCGAAGCTAATCATCAGGAGGTTCAGGACCGACGCGTTGCTGCACAGGTAGTCGAGTGCGAGCCACAGGTCACAGACTATCGGGCCTAGACGCCATTCCTGAAGCACGGTGTAGGCCGTGAACAGAGGCATAGAGAAGAGGCCTATCATGAAGTCCGCCGAGGCTAGGCTCAGGAGAAAATAGTTATTGACGGTCTGGAGTCTCTTGTCCATCTTGAACGACAGTATCACCAGGATGTTACCGACGACCGTCACGACACTGAGGACGGCCGTTATCGCCGTGATCAGGACAACTTCGATGACGGTGTAGGGTCGAACCTCGTTGCCTGTGAGAGTATCATTGGTATAGTTGAAGTAATCAGTGATGTTCATGTTGTGTACTCTTCTTTGTGTTTTCCTCAGGATATATTGAGCAGATAAAGCATCTGGTTACGCTCGTGAGTTCACTATGTAGTCACTGCGTCAACCCATCTACGGAAACTCAAGTCTTTTCCACGTGACAGAGGCAAAGTCTTCGCTGTACCTGCAAATAGTAAAAAAAATCAGACATTTGATTGGTTGAAGAAAAAGAAGACAAACACATTTCATAGTTATGAAATTTATGTAAATAGTCCTTATTTATCATTTACTATTGTCATTTTTCGCCTGTGTCATTATTATTTGAGGAAAAGAAAGCATTCTCTGTAATTCTCGCCAACGAAGTTGGTCGGTGTTATCGGCATTGATGCTACAAATGATGCCTTTTCGCCAGAGAAATTGGTAAAGAGAAAGAATATATGGGATCTGACAGAGAGAGAGAGAGAGAGAGAGCTTCTCGAGGCTTCGCGATCTCTTCTCCCTCGCCCGACAAAGCGAAACTTGGCACCGTAGTTGAGAAGACAAACTCTCGTGAGCGCTTGGAAAGCCGTCTTTCAGGGGCTCTATTTCTAGCGTGTATAGTGAAATCGCTGATTGTGAATACATGTAAATAACTGCTTTGAATAAATCTGTGACGTCCTGCATTTTATTTCGTCCCTCACTCATTTAAGGGACTATACATTTTACTATAGCAAGTATGTATTGTAAACTGAACAAATAATTGCAATCTTCTGAACCAGATCACCGATATGGTTTATTGTAGGCTCTTTCGGAAGCTGGTGCAATGGGCAAGTTTTTTTGGTAAATTTAACTGATTGTAGCTAAAAAGATGTTTGTGGAATGCCAAAAATTTTGGCGACAATTCAATTTTTAACTTCGCCAATCTTTTAGCACTTTTATCTCGCCAATTAATCCAGATTCCGATGGAAATAATGTCGCTTTACAGGATTTTTCTTCTCTTTCCAAATGTGTGCTTAGCTTGAGTGTAGGTCTCTCAGAATCTTATGTAACGAACTTGTGTGTGTGTGTGTTTTTTTTTTCAGAATTGACGCATTTTTTCTTCCATAATCGATTATACCGCACCCCCCCCCCCCCATGACTCGAAAACGGTTCTCGATAAGATAAGTTTGTTAGGGTGTTTTATGTTCTACTTCGGCTCGTCTATCATGCCCCTTTCGTTCGGCAGGAAAGTCACGTCCACCTTGTATATAACATTATGTTACTGCCAAAGCCCGAAGTTGACCACTTCGCGAAGTGGGCGAGTCCAGTTGACCCCACCAATGTCCGAAATTCGGGCTTTCACCTTGCTTTGGCCGGCCCCTATATGTACATCCCTATATGTACATCCCTATATATACATCACTAAGATATTGATATTCAGATTCCATTGATCGTTAGGGTTGCCATAGCTAACCATAATAATCATGGTTAACTATGGCTAATTATCACAAAAACATACGCCAACATGGCGATGACCCAGAATCAATCAATCATAGGGATTGAAATATTTTTTTTTTCTTTTTTTCAAACCGAGCACAACTCAGGTCTATCGCCAAAGGCAATTTACTACCTAGTGAGGGGGATTGAAATAGGGATGTATAGGGATCGATATACAGGACCCGGCCAAAGCCCGGTGAAAGCCCGAATTTCGGACACTGGCCAGGTCAACTAGGCTGGCTCACTTCGCGAAGTGGCCAACTTCGGGCTTTGGCAGTAGCATATATAAAACTAGAGGATAGGCTTTCACTCTAAAAATAGGAGGATAGGGTTTCACGGTCGGATTCAATTTATATACATTCGGTCCCCGATCAACCGAGTTTTAGGTTATCTGAGGTACTTTTCATAAGTCGATTCCGCAAAATGACGTGCTAAAAGCCTTGCTAACAAACTCGTTCACAGAATTCGCCCACACAAGTGTTTCAAACAGTTGGCGATATATATCGCCCCTTGGGGAAATGAAGCTGGGAGTAGTAGCAGCTACACGTCCTCAAGTGCCTACCCGAGGACGTGGATTATGCAGGAGACGAGAGTCCAGTGAAATGTCATTCGGCCTATTACCTATACACCCTAGATTGGTGCCAATGAGTTTCGGTTTTCGCTTATTTTTTGGCATTAAGTCCAAGTTCAAAGTACTGTATGCCCAAATGAGTAGAAGGACAAGTTCAACGAACCGGAAGGATTAGAAAGAGAGAGAGAGACACTCACACAGGAACTGATACTCCAGTGGATTCAGAGGAACTCCCTTATTCTATTTTCTTGTTACTACTTATACATGTCGGATCTTGAGCCCCTGGAGTTTAATGAACTGCGAAAATTAATTAGCCGCTGTGTCGGGTTCATTTGCCTCTTGAAATGAGTGTGGAAGGGGATCATCTGCTATCACTTCCTCTTTTCCAGCTCCAATCGTAATTCTTCACTGTTTTAATGAAATCTCAGTCACACCTTCCAATCACTCAAATGAACGCAGCTCGAGTAAACGAACTGAATCCAAGTCGGATTTGAATTGAATAAATGTAAGATAAGAGACGGATACGTTGGACATTGCGAACGTTGAAATTCAAGACCATTTGAATGGAAACTTCTAATCTGAAGAAAGATCATGATGTTTTTTTTCCCTACCAAGATATTGTGATGCGCTTAAACAGGGCCGATCCTAGAAATTCTGCCGCCTGAGGCGAATAATATTTTACCGCCCTTAAGATACGACTATCTGAAAAGAGTTTTCTTTCTTCACCTCTATTACCTTGAAACAGTGGTTTCCAAAGTGTTTTTCATGACCCCTCTTGGGTGACGTGTGCGCGCGTGTTGTAATACGCCATAGTGGGAGCACTATCTATACTTTTTCCAATGGGTTTCGGAAAAAGGTCTGCCCTTCAAAGGATTAATTGCATTAATCCTTTGAAGCATATTGCATTATTTAGCACATATAACGCATTAAAATTCTGCATAAAATTTACTAAAAATAATTTCAATCAAGTGGCCTACGACAAATGTGCTTTTGCGCACTTTTATGAGAGAACATGGAAAGTTAATGAGAGTTAATATTTATTCTGAATTCAAAGACAAAATTTATTTATTGAAAATCCAAGAATCGCTCAACTCATTTCCTAGTTTTTAAAATCGTGATTCTTCGCGTTATGTTGCGTAAATGTTATTATGTTGCCTACATAGCATAAAAAGATAAGTTTTTTTCCTACTTTTCCATTCATACGTTGCTGCGAAATTTTCTAGCGAAGTAACATCCCCGAGTTCCTACGTTTGTGATCAGAGGAGAGGCGTAGTACGCAGGAGAAAACATGGGGAAGAGGTGCCGTGCCCTCCCCAAGACGATAAAAAATTAAAAGTATTTTCAAATATTTTAGTAAAAAAATTTAAGATATCAAAAGAAAATGCCTATATATTGATATACTTTATACGTGTCTTTATCCATTTCTGATAATTTAAAATCGTTTCTGAAGGTTAGTAGCTCAAAACGTCTCCGGAAGAGATTCTTTGTGCTCCCAAAACCCAATGTGCCCCCTCTAAAGGTCAATCTCTCGTGCGCAAATGTTCGTGACCAGGGAGTAAGGTATTGTAATGTGGTAGTCATTGTGAACCTTGGGTAATGCAAATTCTACCACCAGTTATTGTACCACTTTGCTATACCTATACCTAACGTATAGGTTAGGTATAGGTAACTATTGTATCGCCTTTGCTATTGTACCACTAGATCACTGTTTGGCGCAACATAATCTGGTCCCTAGATGGTCCTTACACTAATAAAAAACAAACTCCAATCCAATCCGAAGGTTCATATGCACCCTCGAATGGTTTATAGAATAATGCATCGCAGCAAATCCGTCGGAAAAATATGATATTTGTTTTTGGTGAAGTGCTGTTGTGCACTTTCCTGAAACACCTTCTTGCGTAAGGGCGTAGCGAGGGAGAGGGGGACTTGAGAGTGTGGTTTCCCCGAAATGTGAGAAAATGATCGAAAAAAGGGGAAAAGGTGACCAAATCTATTGTTCTACCACTGTGGTCCCCCCCCCCCGCGAATGAAATTTCTGGCTACGCCCCTGCTCTTGCGCCTTTGCTATTGGGATTCGACCGCATATTCTATGATAAAAAAATGCTTGCTTAGGTGTCTTATATCACCTCTTAAAGTTTGCCACATTAATTTAGAATCCCGCTGCATTACATGTGAAAAACATCAATGAACTAGAACCCCTTCCGCCACCTATCAAATAAAATTGTTGCAAATTTTCGATTGAAATTAGTCACCGGGTTTTAAGTAATGCACCGCATAAAAAAAAATATGATATGATATCAGTCAATATACCATAAGCAATAATATTAGTTGAATTATCAAATTTGCCACAAAATTTTAACAGTTGTTACTTGTGGGCGGTAAAACAACGGTAATAAAACTTGCAAGTGTTGTCGTCCTAACTTTTATAGTGTTTTTAACTCAGAAAGCCTCAGAAGGCTACAATTTGCGAGTTTTATTAATGTTATTTTACCGTACACAAATAAGAACTGTTAAAATTTCGAAGCAAACTTGATGATTTAATTCATATTATTGCTTATAAAATATTCACTAATATCGTTTCATATTTCTTTTTAAAATAGCGCATTAATCAAAATCCGGTCACTAATTTCAATCAAAGAATTGTAACAGTTTTATTTGATAGGTGACGGAAGGGGTTCTAGTTCACTGATGTCTTTTGACATGTAATAACATATTGTATAGTTGTCTTCTCAATATTTTCTAGAACACATATTTTTTCAGATGAAATTTTATTTTTACTCGTTTATTGGTTATTGGCAAAAGTGCCCAAGAAAGGAACCATTTTTTCATGGTGAAAAAATTTACAAAATCGAGTCTAAGAATGACTGAAAATGCTTTCGTGTACACTGATTTTTTTTTTTTCTGAGCAAAAGAAAAAAATTCCCTATATTTGTATAAGGCAGCATATTATGTTATCATTCGACACAGACATTGAAATTCTGTGAGCACTGAAACAGGTCTATTTAGGTGAAATAAAAGGCAATGTGCTTCCTATCTGCAAAAAAAGTTGAAGGGCATATTTTCATGTAAGAATAAATTTTTTTCTTTCTGCCTTAGGGAGCTAGGCACCCCCAAGATTGAGATCTTTGGTGGGTGCTCCTCTATAGTGAATTTATGGTATAAAAAATGGAGGTTTATCCCGGCTCTAGGTTTACTAGAGCCCTGCCAGCCCTACCCTTGTAGGGGTCATAGTGCTCACTTGAACAATTGAGGGTAGATGTTCGATTTCATACTCAGGAAATATTCGCTGGGAACTCAGATGAGAACACCCTATGATTCAATGATATGCCAAAGCCATATGTCAGAGTTCTTGCGCGGGTGCTTTTCGCTTTCGTGTATAGATTTTTTTCCTTTGTTTCAAGCACAGTTGAACACTGAACTATAACAATTCGCTGGCTCGGACTCTACGTAGCTACTTCGAATTCAATCTTAGAAAATAATTTAGCAACAGCGACGCATTTAAATCTTAAATCAGTACATCTGAGGGCGATACACCAATTGAAAGAAATACCGTTCCTAGTATCGAGTGTTTAGTTCTATATACGGAACGGGTCTCTTAAAATAAAATACACTGTAAAGAATCACAGCGCCCACCGCTTTAATGTGATCACACCGGGCCTTCGGGGGTCTCTGATAACAATAACCAATTGATTCATATATCCGAAACAAAAATCCCGGTTGTAAGTACGATGACAGTAGCCATTGTGGTGGTCGAATGGTCATAGTGACGGACTCACATCGCGAGGAACCGGGTTCGAATCCCACTGTCGTCACAGTGGTGGTCGGCTGAAGTTGGTTTTCTGTGGTTCCCAACTTCGAGGCGCAAATGCTAGCCAATCTCCCCGTTAAAAAGTCTCGCCACAGAGAGCAACAGGCTAACAACGGTATATTGCTCAATCGTTACACTTCACGCACAGTTAGAGAAATGGATGGCAGCATGACACATAACAGCCCCTACACAGAAACAAACTTCACGGGAGGTCCACTACATGCATACACATTCCGGTATGTACCGATTCGTTTGATGCTAGCAGAGGAATATGGACGAGATGCATGTCTGGTTTAGTGGGAGGACGATGACCACATGTCCCGTTTGGTCGAAGGAGACGTATGGAAACGGAGGAATTTAGTTTTTCCTTACCGACGTAGCAAGTTTCAAAATGTTGAATCGTCTCTTCTTTTTTTCAGTTGTTCTGAAATAGGAGGTTTTTCCTTTAAGATAAAATCCTTTCATTTAAAATTCAGAAATTGTAAGGAATTAGAGCGAAATAGTCTAATATATGGGTGTGTATTACGAATTACAATACTTTTTATAATGTATTATACGCGTTCCATAGTTTCCCTTGTGAAATTTTTTCGGCCTGGAAACTGTGAACGTGGTCAATTGAAAGAAACTGACCATGAACTGAAAAAGGGACTGTTTTTTCCACCATCTACATGTGCCTTCACTATAGGAAAGAAATCATAAAAGAACCGCTAAACGCTCATAAATCATAGTGGCTATTACCAACACTTCCTAGAGATATAAGGTCTCCGTACGCTGCTCGTGATGTCCCTTTTCCCTCAGAATATTCATGGGGGAAAAATTCCGTTGCACTCGCCAGTATCATAGTTGCGGAAAAGAACGTTCGGGCTCAGAATTGTCGATTTCTATGCCCAACATCCAATCACCATGCGGAATTTGTGAGCCAACCAGGAAGATTCTACACCAAAATAAGAAGTAACGAAATAGGATGCTGTGGTTCAAAAATGTAGCGCACTTGCTGGACAGTCTTAATGACGTTAAAGATGCACTTGGCAACCGATGCGGAAGCCTTCTATCTCTAGGAGGTGCTGCTATTACGGTTTAATATTTATTAGGGCTGGTCCGATTAATCGATTAATTGGGTCGGTTAACTGATCAGTTGTTAATCGCAGCTAAAAATTTTAGTTGAGTGAATCGACTCGATTAGTTTGATAAAAATTCGGTCACATTTTATTGTAATTTATTTAACGAAACCGATTAGATGTCTCAAATTCTAGTTATATCTAGATACAGTCGAATCCCGTTTTAATGAATACCGTTATAGCGAAAATCTCGTTTTATAACGAATACTTTTCTAATCCCCCAGATAAGTTTACATGCAAATACCTGGAATTCCTTTATAACGAAATTTTGCTATAACGAAGTGATTTCTCCTGTCTCCTGGATTTCGTTATAACGGGATTCGACTGGTTTAACATTTCAGATAAGTGACCATATTTAAAAATATATGAATCAATATTTTAATCAAATATTTGGACATAGAGGAAAAACGAAAATTGGTGATGATTTCAGTTTATAAATTGTGTTTGATGGGAGTTTTGGAAGACAAGAGACCAACATTTGTTACTTCCTCTGTGACCAGCAATTTTTGTATTCGTATTCCAGTTCCATTTGGGAGGCTCCCAACTTTGAGACGCGAATGCCATCCGATCTCCCCTTTAAAAAGTATCGTCCCAGAGAGCAACAAGCCTAGAGAGGTACAATTATTCAATTATTGCACTTCTCCCATAGTTAGAAAAACTGATGGCAGCACTACACTCAACAAGTATTACACCGTAACAAACTTCACATTAGGTTCACAACACGTACTCGCACATTCCAACATGTACCAATTCGTTAGGAATTCCGCAGAGGAATGTAGACGACGTGCATGTGTGGTTTAGTAGTAGCATTTGGGAGCAGTTTCCCGAGAGAAAAGTTAACAGTATGAAGATCAAAGTCTCGAAATCAGTGACACCTAAAATGATTGATTTTCTAGAAAAAACAAGATCCCAGTAAAGAAATTCCAAGATCTGATGAAAACGTGTTTAGCATTACTTCAAGCCTGCAATCTTAATGCATCCCTTATGATCACTGAAGTATTATTGCGTCCAAACGTCAATGGAATAAATTCAAACAAATTCTTTGTGTTTCCTTACCTGTCTTTATCATCGCGAAGCTTTATAGTAACCCGATCAACTCTGAAGTGGCTTTTTCTTTCCCTCCTTTCTTTCTATACTAATGTCAATTACTTTTTCACACATATAATGTAGCTTTCTACTATATGCATTTAAGAGCGAAAGAGAACAAGTAGGGGGTGAGTGTGAAAAGAGACTAAAAAACACTCTTATCTACCTCATAAATTCTATACTTTTTCCTTATATATATATTTTTTTCCTTTCAATTTCTTTTTTCTAACGTGCGATTATGTAAGGACGAGGTTACCAGATTTATCGCCAATCCATCAAATAAAGATAATCCAAATTTTTTGCCAAAAATTTGTACGTGAAGTGGTTAATTTCTCATCCTATTCTAATATCTCTTACTAGACTAGGAGAGTAGAAAGAATAAACTATGTTTTTTGCATCATCAATTAATAAAAAAAAGTTGCCTAATAAGTTCGTTATAAAGCGTTAGCACACACATTAGAAAACAGTGAATTAAGATTCGATTAATGGATTAAAGTTTTTCGATTAAACAGTTGAAAATCTTAATCGATTTCCAGCCCTACTACAGTCGGATCCCGTTATAACGGTATTTGTTAAAACGGGGAAAAAAATCTCGTGTTAACGCGAACACTTTTCTATCCCCCTAAATAATTTTTTCGGGAACAATGCAAAAATCTGGAATTCCTTCATAACGAAGTTTCTTTACAGCGGAGTGTTTTCTCTGGTTCTCTTAAAGTTCGTTATAACGGGATTCAACTGTATTTATCCAATTAGGACATTGTGAACTGAGTTTATTTTTGGCAACGAAGGAGCCCTCTGACATCCTACACAGTTTTGCAGATTGATAACGATAATATAAAGGGAAAAAAAATCAGTCTGTGGTTCAACCTTAGCCTCAAAAAATATGCAAAAAGAAAAGAAAAAAACTTTCGACGGAAAATAAAAACTGATAACACAAACTGAAGTCCTGATAACTATTTTATGATATTGGTCTGTTCCGCACTTCGCGATAGTGATAACGATGCCCGAACGACAACATCGACCGTGATTCTAATAAACGGAGTCTACCGAGTAACAACAACAACAATAAAATGCTCTTCTAAAGAGAATGGAAAGAAGAAAACAATATATTATCGCAATTTTATGTCGTTTTACGCCTGGAAAAAAGAGATTTTAAAGAAAAGAATATAAAATTGTCCGGAAAAATAAATCTAGACACGAGAGAAATATCCTTTTTTTTCTCCAGTTAAATGATGCGGAAATAGTATCTCAGTAGGTTTCGGGAGTATTTGGTGAAGTTATTATGGCATCCAAGTACCCTTTTTCCCAGTTCTGTTATGGAGAATGTTATGTTCGTTCTTCCGCCTGATATGCGGAAACGACTTTTCGACAGGAAGTGTGTTTAGAGCCGTCGTTCTAATAATAGATAAAGAGTCACTAAAAACTTGTTCGAGTTCAGTTTGTACCTACTGCCTTCGAAACGTAATCATCATTATGTTTTCGCCGCTGGGGGGCGTTAGAGTCATTTACTTTTTAAGGACCCTCTTCTCTTTTGTAAATTACCAACTGCCGTGATGTTGGCAAAATGTTCCGGAGATTTCTGGGAATGTCTGCGTGGAAGTGTTCTAATGGAGAAATGTTTAAATTTTGATTTGAATGTCTGCAACTCTTGAGGACAACGTCGTGGTGTTGTTATTTAGCGATTAGAGCGGCGTCTCGGAAATTTCTAGGAACATATATCGAACTGTATTTATGCGACACTTGATTTTTTTTTTTACCAGACCACATGCGACGCACATGTTGTATCACATTTAGGACAAAATTCAACAGAACATGTCAGATTACATGTAGGATAAGATGCAGTGAAGCATGTCAAACTGATTTTAGGACAACACTGTGATTCACACACATCGAATCACATTAATTTTACTGAAACATTCAGAGACACATTTAGGACAATAATCAGCGACACATATAAACTCATATTTTGGAAAATGCCCAGTGACACATTTAGAACAATACTCAGCGACACATTTAGGACAATACTTAGCGACACATGTAGGACAAGACTTAGCGACACATTTAGGATAATACTCAGCGACACATGAAAACCAAATTTAGGAAAACGTTCAGTATTTAGAACAATACTCAGCGACCCATGTAGAATAATTCTTAGCGACACATATAGGATAATACTCAGTGACACATTTAGAACAAAATTTAGCAACACATTTAGAACAAAATTTAGCAACACATTTAGAACAAAATTTAGCAACACATTTAGAACAAAATTTAGCAACACATATCAAACCACATTCAGGACAATACTTGGTGACACATGTCAAAAATCATATTCGAAACAAAACTCAATGAAATGTGTCAAACCACATTCCGGGTGATATATGTTACATTACTCAGGGACATATGTCAAACCATATTCCGGGTGATATATGTTACATTACTCAGGGACATATGTCAAACCATATTCCGGACCACACTTAGTGGTACATGCTCACATGCTGATCGACATTCAGAACAACACTTAGAGACACATGTCAGACCGCATTTAGGATACTGACTTTGAATGACCAGACACATCCCGCTTCATATCCCCTCATTTAGGACAACACTCAGCGATTCATCGCAGACCACATTTCTGGTAACATTCAGTGATGTATTTCAATCAGCAACTCAGGTTAAATCACATTGAGGAAAACATACAGCGACACGATGTTATGCCATACATGTCGAACTGCATTCAAGCCAACACTCAGTGCCACGTGCAAGAAAACCCTCAGCGACACATGCAAAACCACATTTGGAGTCAATATTCAGTGGCACGTCTCAGACCGCATTCGGACAACTTCCAGCAAACATTTCAGAGCGTATTTTAGAGACGTCTCATTGATCGTATGCCACATTTTTCAGGTAATATTCAGCGACACATGCAGACCGCATTTAGGACGCCACTTAGTAATACATGTCAAACGATGTTAAGGACAAACTTGGAGACATATGCCAAGGCACATTTAATGACACCTCTCAGACTACATTACAGGGACAGCTGAGTGACAACTGACACAAACCACATTTCAGTTCATTTTCAGAGACACGAGTCGGAACGAATTCGAAACCATATCGCACACCATATTTAGGACACCAATCATCGATATGTGTCTGATCAAACGTAATAATTCATTCAGCGACACGTGTCTAATCTCACCTAAGAAACGCATCTTTAGAACAACTCTTAGTGACATGTGTCAGACTGCATTTAGGACAACACTCAGTCACATATGTCCAACTGAATTTTGTAGAAATTCATGTCACATTGTCCAACACTCGACAATACGTGTAAATCGGCTATCAGGAGCAATATTTGGTTGGCATAGCGTGTGGAGTTGTAACTCGACTCAACTACAACAGAGTACAGGGTGATCGTAAAATAACTTTGCCGATATACGAGCCCCTAGCGGCCGCAAATATCGACGCATGCGATGCGAATGAAATTCGAGATATAGGTGTTTCCGATTATGCGCCCGTGAAGGAGAAGGAAAACAAAACCCTAGCTCTCACGGATACAGTCACAGCAATAAAATTTCAGAAAATGTAAATGACAACACCCACTTTCATGCACCGCAAAGTCATCGGCGCAGTGAAAAACCTTGAATTGCATCAGAACGTACTTGTAGCACCATAAACACTTGCAACTAGACGCAGACGAAAAAAACAAGAAGAAAAACAGCAAATGCAGATCATTTTCTGCCGTAGGAAGTCTCCCACGGATGGGTTAGCGTCAGCGTTCAAGGTGCTACAGCCCCCGTTGCAACGCCATAACATGCCCACAACGGCACAAATATCCGATCATTACACTTGATTCACAATTTCAAATATAGATGGCAGCACCAAAAATTCACACACAACACTATATAGCCTACGCACTCAGACTGTTAGGTACACACACACTCACACTTCCGGCACGGGTTTGAACCCCACCGGTGTGCCACAGGGGTAGTCAGCTGAAATTGGTTTCCTATGGTTCCCAACTTCGAGGCGCGAATGCGAGCCGATCATCCCGTCGAAAAGTCTCGCCACAGAGAGCAACAGGCCTGCAAACGGTGCAAATATATTCAATCATTACAGTTCAGTCCACTTCTGAAATGCAAATGGCAAAACTAAAAAATCGGACGCAGCACTAGATACGCACTCAGACTGTTAGGTACACACACTTACACTTCCGGAACAGCTCACTAGGTAGTAAATTGCTCGTGGCGATAGACATTAGTAGTGCTCGGTTTGAAAGAAATGAAGAAGGTTTTTGTGGCTTCCAGGCAGGGACGGGCTTAAGTATTTTGCGGCCCTTTCTATTTTTACAAAAAAAAATTGCAGCCACTTCTAAGAACAGGGGTTTTATAATACCCCAGGGTGCCCATGGGTACTCTGGTGCCCGCCATGTTTACGTTGGTGCCCGAAAACGATTGTAAAACTACTTCATAGTCATAAAAAATTGTCATTTGGCAAATAAATATGGATAAAAGTGTCTTCTTCACAGTGAAAAAATTGCGAGTGCGCCCCCAGGCACTTGAAGGTTTAGGGGCTCTGAGGGGTAGAAAACCGATTATCTACCCAGACCCTCAACCTTGGTGGTCCTCTGATGGACTGAATTTTAAGCTATTGCTTGCTAAGAAGTTGAAGTCAAAATGTAATCAAAACATTTTTATCCCCTTTTGCGGCCCCAAAAATTTAGCGGCCCAGTCTATGCACCTGCCTATGTCCGGCCCTGCTTCCAGGGGCTTGTATATCGGCAAAGTAATTTTACGACCACCCTGTATGGGAAAGCTTCATTCGTTGGCATGTGTAAAACTGCACGTTGCGATAACACTCTTCACTTAAAATTCACTTTTGTATGCGTGTAACACATTCTTTCATCACAGAGTTCGGTGAAGTTCCAGGAAAAAATCCTTCCCCCCCCCCCCTGGGAAATGGCGTCCCATCCACGACTCCACCTTACTATTTAATTAAAAACAAAAAAAAACCCGTCCATAATAATGATCTTTGAAGATAACTTTACATGATTACAAGATGTCCCGATGTTGTTGTTTTGCTTTAATTAGCTCCCGCGATAATCGTCATCTATTGATCACCATTATGACGTCATCGCGTTCGGAAATCCCGGAAACGCCCTTGTTAATTACGTAAGGAGAGTTAACGTAATGATGATGACAATGTTGACTGCGAGTCATTTCCTGGAATTTGCAATTTCAATCATTTGTTACATAATTATTACAAAATTAATTATACAAAAAAATTGGGAAAGTTTGGGGATAGAAATTAAGCGAAGTTCTATTTTTAGATTTCGGTTTAATACAGTCGAATTCCGTTTTAACGAATACTGTTATAGTGGAAATCTCGTTGTAACGAACATTTTTCTAATCCCCCAAATAAGTTTACATAGGAACAATGTTAAGTAACTTGGAATTCCTTTAAACGAAATTTCGTTTTTTTAATATATATATATGATCATCACGTATTCCTAAGAGATCTTTACGATCTGTCCAGGGAATTTGTTAGTGCGTTAGTAAACATCCATACCCGAACCGGGATTCGAACCCAGACCTGCACAGCCAGAAGCTAGCACCCTAACCCATGGCCCCCACAAGGGGTGGGCTGACAAGGCTCCAGCCCTGGGGCCCGGGAGGATTTTAATCATTCTTTTGTTTTTTCAAGCTATAAATTCATCATAAAGGGGGCCTCATAAAAGTCTGGTCCGGGGGCCCGTAAAAGATCCCAGCCTAGGGGCCCTGCTTCAGGATGTGGGGGCCATGCGCCACTGGACTGCCAGGCGGCGTTTTAACGAAGTGATTCCTCCGGTCTCTTGGCGTTCGTTTATAAAGGGATTCGACTGTATTGAGAAAAACCAAATTTAAAATATTTTTAAAATTCATTTTTTGTGCTTGATTATTATTTAAACTATACAGGGTGTTTTCCATAAATTCTCAAATAGTTTAAAAATGCATACAAAAATGAAGGAATTTGTTGTATAGTCGAATCCCGTTTTAACGAATGCCGTTATGTCTCGTTTTAACGACCACTTTTCTGCTCCCCCTAGATAAGTTTACATAGGAACAATGCAAAAACCTTGAATTCCTTTATAACAAAATTTCGTTACAAGAAAGTGATTTCTCCGGTCTCTTGGAGTTCGTTGTAACGGTATTCGACTATATTTGAACGTGGTATGCGAAAAATTTATTTTCACGAAGGGTGCGTGCGCATTCACACACCTCATATTCACGTCAAAAATTTGCACTTATGAATGACTGAGAGGAGATTCGTAATCATAATTTATGCGTAAAAACTAACTTTTAAATTTTGAACGCAAGTTTTAAATTTTACTAGGGTAATATAACAAGCATGCTACCCCTTGTTCATGAGCGAAACAACCAACATGGCCAAGATTTTTTTCCTCCTCGGGGTCCCCTACTAAGACTTTTAAAAAGCTCTTAATAATATTAACAACTATAATGTAAAGCTCTTAATACACTTAATTTCTTGCCTTTTCATAAATCATAAATATATATAGCAAAGGTGCTCAACTTTTTGGAGAATGTGGGCACTTCAATGGTTTGGAAAGGTGTCGCGGGCCATTTGAGTTATCTAGAAGTGTACCTCGAGCCATTTGAGTTATCTGGAAATGCGCCAATAGCCACTAAAGTGAACTGTAAATGTATTGCTGCGGGCCGTTTAGGTGATCTCTAAGTATGATGCGAGCCTCTCAAGGGACCCGAAGCGTACCTCAGGCCACTCGAGCAGGGCCGCAACTGGAAATGAAAATTTATTTCGTCTCCTGGGGACAGTATATATTTTAGTGCCCCTTCCGAAGAGTCCTAGATGCTACTCCTATGTAGTATCTAGGAGGCTTTGCCCCTTCCCCTTTATTTTGAACAGAAAAAAAGTTAACCTGCGTCCATTCTGGTGCAGCTTCCGGCACACCAGATCTTCCTGTCCTCCCGTGATTGCGGTGCTGGGAGCTCGAGCGGTCTGGAAAGGTGTTGCCAGCTAATTTAGTAATCTGCAAATGTACCACGAGCCTTTAAAGTGAATCAGAGGTGTGGAACCGCAGGTCATTCAAACGATTTGAAACGTGCTTGTGGTCGCTCAATTGATCCGGAAATGTGCCGCGAGCCACTGAGGTAATATGGAAATGTGCCAAGTGATTTGATAATTGTTCGTGGGCCACTCGAGTGGTTTGATTATTTATCGCGTGCCACATCAGATGATTCCGTGGGCCACATTTGACCCATGGACCATGGGGTTGAGCAAGTGTGGTAAATCACTTTTCTCGAAACCATATCCAATAATTTTTTGTATAGAATCTAAAAGCTTCTAGAGGCCCCCACTTCAAAGTGGGTGCTTTCCATTTTCTACAGTATTTAATGAATTAACTTGCTAAATTCCGATGTCTAGGCCTTATGAATGAGAAATATGGTGAAAAATATTCTTTTGTATCCCCGAAAGGAGAAGTGGATGGTGGTTTAGTGGTGTAACTGTTACTGCCTTCTCTAACATGATGTTGATGAATTTTCAAGCTGTTAGATTTACATCAAAAGGAGGTACCTCTGTAGGTATGGTCTCCAAAACCTTACAGCATACTCCAGTCCAGGACGAACTAATCCTCGAAAAAGCGGAAGAATGACTTTAGGAGAACGCGAAGAGACCTTTTTGAAAATGAGACCAAGCATTCTATTCGCTGTGTTCAGAACAATGTTCAGAAAACTTAAGTCGCTCGTCAATGAGAATTCCCAAGTCGGTGACCCTAGTTGCGTCCGGGATAGTGACACCATTCAACTCGTAAGAGAACCGGGGGTTGTTCGAACCAAAATGAGCGACCATGCACTTATCTACGCTAAACGTCATGCTCCATTCATTTGCCCATGCTGCAATCCTGTTTAAGTTGGTCTGGAGCAACTCCCTATCGCTTTCATTCCCGATTACCCCCATTAGCTTCACATCATCTGCGAATTTGCTAGTAATCCCATCGATACCCTGATCGAGTTTGTCGATAAAAAGTGAAAAAAGTATGGGGCCAAGGACACTTCCCTGAGGAACTCCACTTGTGACGTCTGTCCAACCAGAGAATTCCCCGTTCACCATAACTCGTTGCGACCTATCTCTTAACCACGATTCTATCCAACTCAGCAAGTTGCGCCCTATTCCAATCTCGTGTAAACGCTTCAAGAGTTTGCCATGTTGGACCCGATCGAATGCCTTCTGGAAATCAAGGTAAACAACGTCGACATTTTTGCTCTTACCCAAAGCCTTAGTCACGTGATCATAGAAGCAAAGGAGGTTAGTTACACATGACTTCCCCTTCCTGAACCCATGATGATTATCCGACAATACATTATTATCGTCTATCCACTCCACAAGCTGCCTTTTGATGATAATTTCCAAAATTTTCGAGAGGGAGCTCGTCAAACTCACTGGACGATAATTTAACACCACTTCTCTACTACCCTTCTTAAATATCGGAACAACGTTAGCCAGTTTCCAATGTCTCGGGACGATACCCTCAGCAACACTACTCCTGTATATCTGTTCGACTGGCCCCAACAATTCATTAGCACATTCCCTGAGAACCCTGGGATAGATATCATCTGGTCCTGGTGCTTTGCTTGCACATACATTTCTTAGAAGATTTAGGACATCCACGTCTTCTACTTGAATATCGTTGAGGGTTTTACTATCCCATGCAACACCCGTATATCGAATATCATTATCTCCATTAAAAACCGACGCGAAAAAGTCATTGAAAGCACTACACATGCCTACATTGCTCTCTACCTTTGAGCCTCCTATCGAGAGGGGGCCAACTGTCCCCTTACATCCATTATTGACGTATCGAAAAAATGATTTTGGGTCAGAGCCAATGTTATCTGCCAACCTAGATTCAACTTCCTTTTTACTATCCCTTATCGCTTTCTTCAACACTCTTCTTTTATCAGTAAACTATGATAGGTCAACTCGTCCACTTTTATACTCTCTGAATGCTTTCATTCATTAATCTATAATGAATGTGCATATGCTTCTATTCATTACACTTCACTTACTATGAGTTGAGAACAAAACTCATAGTTTGAAAAATTGATTCCAGATGGCAATCAAACTTCACGGAAGGTTCACTATACGTGCACACACACATTCCAACATGTACCAATTCGTCAGAAGTTCCGCAGAGGAATATGCACGAGGTGTGTGCCTGGTTTAGTAGTAGTAGTATTCATTATGATTCCATTTCATACGATTTTGAATGAAAAAATACTTAACATGAAAGAAAAATGTCTGAAATGAAATCATAATGTACAGAATTTCATCTAGAATTATTCAATAAAATTTTATATAAAAAATTCATTGATGTTATTCATTTCTTTCAATTTACTTTACTTTATAAATCATTAAATTTCTGGAAACATGTGACGGCCCATCCCCCATGATAAGACCACGATGGTTTTTTACAAATACTGAGCATAGTACTTGTTCAGTGAGACTTCTCTTTTCTACTACTGCTACTTAACCGTATATGTACCTCGTACACATTTTTCTACGGAATTTCTAACGATTTTGTGCATGTGGGAATGCGTGTATGCCTCCTCAGCGTATTTATGGTGGGAGAGTTGTGCTTGTTTTGTGTTTTTGCTGGTGCAGCTATCTGTCTTTCATATTTTGAAGTGCTACAGAAGTCATATTTTTGTGATGTACACTTTACTGGTATGTGGGGATATACTGTATATGTTAGGTTTTTATTTTTCTTCAAAAAAAGGGAATAACGCCAATTTCTCCCAAAAACACACAATTCAGTCTCTCCACTAGCAAGCATATCATATGCCTAGCCACAAAAAAAATATCAACTTCTTAGTAGTGCCTAAGAAGGTGGAGTGGGAACCCCTCTCCCTCCCTGAACTTCACAGGTTGGGGGAGGGGCGTAGCGGGTTATAGCCCAGGGTGGAAGATTTGATGAATGACTTACCAAAAAATTGGTAGAATGGGAGAAGGGCAGAAAAATGTCTATCCCCCTAAATAAATCCGCTTCTGCCGAAACAGTAAGGGAGTAGGCCAGCAAGTGAGCAAAAAAGTGACCTCAAAGTGAGGGAGCAGGTCAGTGACCTGCATGAGTGGCGCAGTGGTAAGATGCTCGTCTTCCACTACGAAAGTCACCGTCAAGGTCCACGTGTTCGAATCCGGGTATAGAACGTCAGAAACAAGTTCTTTACCTACCACCAGAATATAGCTCCCATTCTGTCCCAAAGAGGGATATAAGCAGTGAACGAAGCCACGCTGGAGAAAAAGAGGTTTGTGTGCGGTAAAGTAGGTCAGTGACCTAGAGCACGTGAATGGCTAAAAGGGTGACTCAGAGAGTATGTGAGCATCGGAATCACCACAATAGTATGGAAGCATGTGGGTGACCAAAACAGTGTGCGAGCACGTGAGTAAGCGAAATAGTGTGGAAGCATGTGAATGATTAAACAGAGACTTAGAGAGTGAGCGTAGGAGTGACTTAGAGAATGTGTGTGAGGATGGGAGTGATTTAGAGACACAAGCATACAATTGAGGGGGAAGGATTTCAAGAAAATTCAACAGGAAGGGCTAAAAGAAATTCATATAGTCCCCAAGCGACAAAACTATAAATACGTATCTGCTTCTTAGCTCTAAGTGGGTGGTAGTTTACCCATGAAACTACCTAAAAAACAACTTTTTGAAAAAAAATATATGTACGAGTTTCCACAATAATTTTTCTCATTGTTCTGATTTTGGCAAATGAAAGAGTATGTAGCTGGAAAATTTATAATTTGGTCCAGGTTAGTTATTAATCACAATTTTTGGAGATTTTAATTTAAAAATTGAAAAATTTCCATCTTCCTGTAGCCGAAGGTTATTCTCATATCAGTCGATAAGAAAAAAAAATTCAAGATGTACAGAAAATTGGATGTTGTGAAGATATTTATAATTTGAGATGCTGATTTTTTTTAAGGAAGGAAAAACTCACCTCTACCTAGAGTCGAACCCGGGTCCCTCGATTGCCGGACGAGTGCTCTGACCACTAAGCAACAGAGGAGATAGGTTTTCCTTCGCTAGAGCGTATATATAGCCATCTGCTGGCTTGTCTTCCATGAGCTATTAGCTGATAGTGTCCATTGCACGCTTCCGTTAGGCATATATACGCTGTAGCGAAGGGAAATTTCTATCTCCTCTGTAGTTTAGTGGTCAGAGCACTCGTCCGGCAATCCAGGGACCCGGGCTCGACTCCCGGTAGAGGCAGAGATGAGTTTTTCCTTCCTTAAAAAAATCAACATCTCAAATAATAAATATCTTCACAACACCCAGTTTTCTGTATATCTTGCATTAATAAGTGGAGAGCGACATCATGTCATAAGAAAATTATTTTGTGCTGTATCTAATAGTTGTATTCAATGTTAGAAAACATATTTTTCCAAATCAAATAATCAATCACCCCTAAGCTATAACCCGGCTGAGGAAAAACGTTTTGAACAGGTGGTTTTGCAGCTAAACCACCTTCCATCAAAGGGTTGAATTGAGGGCATAGAAAAATGATCCAAACTGAGATCATATGGAATTGTGTAAAGTCGGTTTCACTGTATGATTATCTATTATGTAAAAACGCCATCTTGCTGGGGCTCATATTCATGAAGCTCATCCTAAGATCAATGGCAGAGACGGAGGAATTAATGAGAATATCCATTACACAAAATAACCATACATTGAATATAAATGTTTCTTACATGTCACAGAAAAGTAATTTAAATAATCAGAGTGGATTCAGGACTGAATGCATGAAGGACTGAATCACGATTCAAATTCGGACATGTTGAAACTCACGAAAAACTTCCAATTTATATATTTATGTTAATAAATGTACAGTACAAATTCAATTTCGAATAAAATTGAAACAAAACTCTCACACAAATCCTGATTTACTCGTAAATTCCAAATTTTATGATCCCATGATTAACATTTCAGATATGTTTTTATGTCTATAATATCTCGTGGGATCCAAATGTGCCTCGTTACACTGTTTGGGAATCATTTTCCTTAAAGATACTCTAAAACGCGGGAGAATTTGGGGAAATTATCAGTTTTTAACTCGCGTTATCGATGTATTGAATTGGGTTTTTCATTCCTGCAGTCCGACGTTGGAATCTATTATAGTAATTTTACAGTCTTTAGGCCGAAAATGTGTTTTTAGAGCCTATAGGCAGTATGAAATTCCTTTGACGGGAAATAAAGGAATGAATCAACGGTAGTATTTTATAAATTTTTCGAACTGACGAAATTTATTTATTTTGGTTATAATTTAATTTCTGAATTTAAAAAGTTTGTGTTTTGTTTTATCGTAAAAAAAATTACAATTTATTTGATTATTGTGAATATAAATTATTATCATATTAAAAAAAATTATATATATATGTGTGTTGAAACATTTTCCTTTTCTATTAAGATTTATTTTCAGAAAAATTCATATTTTCATAGTTCAAGATTTTTTCCCCTTAGATTTTCGATATTTTTTCACCAAAAATATTAAAGATATTTTGTTTCAAAAAGTAAAAATTATTTTTGATCTTAAATATTTTTTCATTGGCATCTGCTTATTGAATACATTTCCATCAAAGAATTAAAGTTTTTTATTAAAATCATTCTCATTGTGAAAATCAAAGATCACTTTTTAAATCTTAAATTAAACTTTTAACATATAACTTTTAATGTTTTATGGTTCAAGATTTTTTTTTATTTATATATATATATATTTAACCATTAAAAACCGAAGTTTTTCTTTATAAATTCTTTCATTGAAAATTAAAACCATATTCACTAAAACTAAACATTATTTTAACGAAAATAAAAGATCCTTTCCATTAAAATTAGAGACCATTTTCACTAAAATTAAAGATAATTTTCTCTAAAATTAAAGATCGCTTCCTCTAAAAAAGCAGATCATTTCCACTAAAAAAAACTACTAATTTGATTAAAATTAAAGATAGTTTTGATTAAAAGTTAAAAAAAATTTCCATCAAAATTTGAAGATTTTTAAAAAATAAAATTATTATGAATGGGAAATTACAATAATCGCGACCAAAATTTCGCACAAATTTTATACTTCATTTCAAATCCGACAACCTAAGCTTTCCTTCTGAAATTTAAAAAAAACCCATAAAAGTATATATTTTTAAAAAATTTATATATCAATTTAGATTTCCGAAAAATCCGAGAAACGAAACAATTAAACGGTTGAAAAATCGTAAATTACAATACAGAACTCCCATAAAGAAACACCAATCATGAAATTAACATTCACATCGATGAAAAAGACATCATTGTTAACATGATTCAGGTAACAAAACGAAGAAAATAAAATGAGAATCGACCGCTTACCTGGTCAGAACATTCCATGGATTTCCAAAGTCAAATCGTCGAATACGATAATGATAATAACAGTAATAATCCAGACCCGAAACTATAAGTTATAATTATATCAAAATTATATATATCATCCGATTATAATACCAGCAGATTGTCGGTCACCATTCGTTATCAGCTGTTTCCAAGGACCGAATACGCCATTGACAGGTCCGTCCAATGCTCCGTTTGTGTTTGTTTCTCAGGCTTTAGGGTCACGATGGGGGGAAAAATATAAAAGTAACCCCCCTGCCCGTAAAAGTGGCAATCGGGACGATGTCTTCCTGGATAGGTGATGATGATGATGATCGTGCGGGGGCTGATCCGTGTGTGTGTGTGTATGAAATGTGGGAATGGGTCGCTGTGTGTGTGTGTGTGTGTGGGGCAACCTAACGCGTTCGTGTATACCGACTCTTTTCTCTACCCTTGTGTACCACGATGGTGGGAAGCTACGTCCATTGAAATGGTACGTCCTCACTCTCCTCCAGCGAGGAACGCCGCTGCTGGTGCTTCCTACGGAATGTCCTGTATGTGCGCACCTCCTCTGTGATGTCCTTGCCATCCTCTGTCCACACACGACCATCCTCTTCCCACTGGCAAATCATTTTCTTCGGTTCTCTCTCTACCGCTCTCTCCAGAAAAGAGCCACCAACCCCCTTTTCACTCGCTATCTTTACCGACCATGCTTTCCTTCTCTCTCTGTACGGAAATTCACCATTGAGGGATTTTCCAGAAATTTATCACAAGGCACATCACTGATCTAAAGTTATGTTTTGAAGAAAAAAAAATCTCATACCCGACATTGAAATCTAGAATATGAATTTATTTTGATACGGAAAAAATTAATCGTTTTCGTTTTCAAGTGAAAAAAATTATTCTAACCATTAATTCGTTATCGAAAGAGCCATTGTTGAACCCAAGGAAACATTGTTTTCTGGACTGTTTTTGACGATTATCACTTACACGTTTGTATACAGGGTGATTCTGAATTCATGGGACAAACTTTAAAAGGTGATAAAAGACACCCAAACAAGCATTTTTAGTACTAGAATATTTGGTCGAATCGCAATAGCAAAGGCGGTAGAGGATTTTTTTAATGAGTGCACAACACCACTTCATCAAAAGAAAATATATTTTTCCGATGTATCTGCTGCAATACGTGCTATCAATCATTCGAGGATGGAGGGTGTTGTAACGTGGTAGGGTTCCTCAAGGTACAACCTGGGTAACGTAAAATCTACTACAAATCATTGTACCGATTGTCACAGCATTGATTCAGAAAGGGGCGATCACTCCTCCCAAAATATGGAAAAAATTGCTGTGCCCCGTATTTTACAGAGCAATCAAACTAACCTATTATGATGGATAACGGTATGCAATACCGATTACACAAATAGATGGAAAGTGGAGGTATACATAACTTGATATTAAATAATTCTTTGTGCTACTTTATATTGAAATAAAAAAGATATAAAAGATTATTTAAAAAAAAATAATATAAATTAAAAAATCCTTGAAAAATGAGTGGCGGTTGCCATGTATCAACAGACAGTAGATTATTTTTGTAGACCTACTGGAAGAACACATTAGTTCCTTGGGTATCACAGAGTACATGTTCCTAATCTATGTATTCATATGAGTTTTTTTTGTACCAGTATTTTGTACCAGTATATTCGTCTTTTTTGTACCAGTAATTTCTGTTTTTGTCTTTTGTATCAGAATGTATTTGTAGTGTTATTGCCAAATAAATAAGTAAAATAAATCGCCTCCCAACACATTTCTCTGGACCCACGCCTGGCTTGCCATTATTTGACGCAGAACGGCCTTGATGGTCCACGCACGAATAAAAACCAAACTTTGGTTTAAAAAAAAAGATTGGTTTTCATAGGTGCGTATGCAACTTCGGATTGGATTAGATTTTGGTTTTTATTCGTGTGAGGACCATCAAGGTGATGGTGCACCAAACTATGACGACAAGCAGTATAATGTCTTCTGGTAAATTTTGCATTACCCAGGTTGAACCATGAGTAAGCCTACCATATTACAGCCCCCCCCCCCCGCTGCACCCTCGAGTGGTTGATAGCACAAATCGCGGCAAATACGTAGAAAAATATGATGTTTTCTTTCGGTGAAATTTTGTGCACTTCCTGTAAACATCCTCGACCGTGTTTGCTATTGCGATTCTTTCCTGACCACAGGGGTACAACAGAAATGGCGACATTACCACAACAAAAAATGGTTCCGCAGGGAATCCCCCATCCAGAGGTTAGCGCACCAACCTCTGGATGAGTATAAAAAACAAGCCTGCCGTTCGGAATCGGCAATAAATTGTAGGTCCCGGTCTAATTAGCCCTCGGTGCAGAAAATGATCAACGATCAACCACACACCCTATGACCAAAAATGATTGCTTTTAGGTATCTTATATTACCACTAAAGTTCGTCCCATACTTTAGTGTCACCCTGCATACTTTAAGAATCGAGAAGAATAGATTTTTAATTGTAATTCTAAAGTTTGTACAATCGATTGTATTCAATTTATTGAGTAAAATAACCTTTTATGTACCTAATTACAGCGTCATTATCCTCCTCCTAACCAGATCATGACCCGCCAAATAATTACAGCATCCGAAATCAAGATCTGTTTGCCGTTCCTTTTTTAGAACAAATATTCTGAAGAAATAGTCAACTCTAAAATTTTTTGAAAATGCGCAATAACATTGATATGGATATTTTTTCGAATGATATTGACTTGTTTTAAAATGTATTCTTTTCCTTCTTTTTAATTTTTTCTTTTTGTTTTAACACCGCTGATTTTATGTATTAATCTTTAAAAAAATCGTGTTTTATTTTTATTCTTTTATATGTGTGTACGTCTAAGCATATACGTTTTTGGTGTTTTTGTAATTGACTTGCTCTTGTTTTATCGCACAATTAATAAATTTCAAATTGTCACTGCCCCTGACTAGAAGGCCGTAAAGTAAATGAAAGGGAAAAATAGAATAATAAAGTGTTAACCATAGACCTAGGCAGAATTTTCTCAAGGGAGGGGGGATTTTTTTTTCTTGTCAAGGGGGAGTTTATATTTTAAAATAATTATATTACATTACATTACAAAATACACTACGGCTTGAGGGGAGGAGGTTAGATCCCGAAAACCCCCCTTTGTGAACGCCAATGGTGTTAACACATTCGCATCGGGAAACGAAATTCTTGTTTTACACATATGTTGAAATATCTTTATATCAATTTACATAAGTGAGATATAAGCAGTAATAATAACAATAATAATGTTATTATTAATTTAATATATTAAAATATAATCACAGGGCCATAACTCTAGGATTTTTGCCTACTGGGGCAAATATTATTTTGTTACCCCCAACTTTAAAATTCGATAATTTTATGACGGTGTTCTTTGTGCCCACCTAAAATTTCCGCCCTCTATATTTTGTCACCTGGGGCAGTTGCCCCTCCCCTCCAGTTCTGGCTCTGAATATAATAACACATTAAGTGTAAAACTTACATAAGTTTCTGAAAAATTGCCCGATGAGAATATGATAATAAAAAGGATGTACGATGTATCATCGAAACATTTTTGATAATGACATTTATAAAGAATAAGTCTGACGCTGAAGGGATATAGTATGAGATTTATAGTTTATATAATATAAGGACGCGCTGCACGCTGTTGTATGACGGTCATGTGTATTGTTGTGTTTGATTTTCTTTTTTTGCTATAATTTAATAGAATTTCCAGATGCGCTCATTTTTAAAAAATGCTTCCATATCTTTCTGAGATGAGAAGCGGGGTGTTCCCGGTCTTTCAATGTTCAATGTTAAAACACGGTACAATTAAAGTACGAGTATTGAAGGAGATTTTTCATAGTTAACGCTATCAAAAGCTTTTTCTCTATCAAGAAAAACAACAAGGGTTTTTTTGGAAAAATCGTAGACTTTCAACGACATTAGAGATAAATTGAAGAAGAGCAGTTTTTATTCTACACTGATAACATTTATTATCATCTTGTATAACCTTAAAGTACAGTATAGACCGAAATTTAAAATTCTAATATTTATGTGATATTATCATTAATTACTAAATATGCTCGATCACAAAATTTGCTAGAGCGATCGTTCTCCTTATAAATAAATATCACCTCTTCGAAGGCACTTTCAAAATAACTTCTTTGGACCTAAACACCGCGAACCAAACTCACGTAACTGTTGATCCTCAATCCCGAACGACATCGACCTTATTTTGACCTTAATAACATAGAATATCCCTTATTCAATTGGTGGACATGCCCTTACAGGGACTCGCTAAAAGCCGGGAACGCGAAGAGCAAGAAGGACGCTGGGAAGATAGTTAACAAGGGAGATCGATGGTGTATATGGAGAGTGTGCGAGAGTCTGAGAGGGAGAGACAGAGGATATGCATGTGCAGCAGGGGTGGATATATGAATGTCTCTTGAACACACACTCACATATATATATAAAAAAAGGAGCAGGCATGAAACCAAGCTTGGTCTAACCTCCATCCATGTGCAACTTACACACAACTCCACCCTCTGCCGCTGCTGCTTAACGTCATTCCAGTCATAAGCTCGGCGGGCGCAAGTCGAATGATGTTCTTTTTTTTGCTCATGGTAACATGGCGAGAGAGCCATGTATGTAATCCATCCTTCTCTTTTTCAATGCCAAGCAATTTCAAAAATTCTCCTGTCCTCTATATTAAAAATAGAGAGGAAAAATGTCTTTTCTTCTCTAATACTCAATAACTGCGGCCATAAAATATACGCTCTGTGTGTGGTGTTTGTGTTATTATGTTATTATACTTTAAAATAGGAGAAATTTTTCGGCCCTTATTAGATTAGAAATTTATTTTATGGAAAATGAAAGTAATAAGACCTTCTGTGTGTAGCCTAAATTCGATTAATTTTCCTTTGGTAATGGCTATTGAAAAAAAGCTATTAAACACTGGAAAAGTTTAATAGCTGGTCAGTGACCTGACTCACGTTGGCCAGGTGGGCAGGTATCAGTGATGTGATGCGATCGGTATCGAATTCATTATTATATGTAGGATTTATGGCCTATTCCATAATAAAAATATCTATGGAAGGACAATAATTAAAAAAAATTTTGGATTTATTTGGTGGAATTCCGTTTGTGTGAAATATCGTTGACAGTCATTAATTACCTCGTCACTTTTTTTCTTTTTAACTCTCAGAATGCTCCCATCATCTATAGATGATGAAAATAGTAGTCTCTGCCGTCATCATCCTGTGATGATTTGAAATGCTTTTTTTGTTTAAGATGAAATTCGTTAAATGAAATGAAATTCTTTAAATAAAATGAAATTCTTTAAATGAAATGAAATTCTTTAAATGAAATGAAATTCTTTAAATGAAATGAAATTCTTTAAATGAAATTCTTAAATGTTAAATGACGTATATAGATGGCGTACGTATAAATATATATTTATTTATTTATTCATCAGACAAAACCTCACAAAAACACAAACAGAAAGACAAAAAGAAAACTACAAAACAAACACTATTTGACCCAAAGAGATATTATCCTTCTATGGGTCATATAAACAGTAACTCAAATGAGACAATTTTCTTGGCAACCTTGAGAAAGTGTGCAAAAACAATAATACTCAATACTACATAATAAACAACAATTCTCAATATCCAAATTGACTTTTTTTTCTTGAAAAATACTATTTATATATATTTAAATGATACCCCCCTCTTTCACTTTAAAATAGGAATAAAATCAAATTTCACTTTCTCAAATAAGAATGATTGGTTATTCCTACAAAATGCATGGTTTTTTTATCTTGAGCTGATACATTTTTTTTCCATAATTAATGAAGCCTATAGAAGGCCGGGAAAAATATTTAAAAAAATCTATTTCGAATTGTATTCCTTTAACAAGGTCTCAAAGAGGACGTACAGAGGGCGTAAAATCGCATATAAAATAGATGTATTGAAGTATTATTATTTTATAAATGCGTAACTACCTTCTTTGTGATTCAAACTGTAGACAGAAAAAAAATTGGGTTGAAACGTCAACGTGAAGAAATGCAAATAGATCATTTCGACCTCACGGTGCATGATTTTCTTTTTTGACCGGTTACAGAAGATTTACATTTCTTTTTTATTTGAGGAGTTTTACTGCCATCTATCAATGGCTTTCGAATGAAAATGAAAAATGGGTATAATGAATGTCTCAAACATGAAGTTGCCAATCGGCAACGGGAAAAGAAACACATTTAAAGTAGATGTTGCCAATCGGCAACAGTATACGCTGTAGGGTTAATTATCAAATAAAATAAACTGTTCAATATCCGTTACTTTAAATACACAATTTATTGTAGCTGTTTTAAACACATATCAAGTGAAAAATCTTTATTAGTACCATTAAACTCATTATATAACCTTAGAGCAAGAAGCATAAATATTTTTTGTAAATTGTTTTCCTTGGTAATAGTATATGATATATATCTATAGATTCTCTGTTCGCATCTCAGAGGAGGTATAAAAGTAGAAAGAGGGAAATCCTTTTTTTTTCTCCGTCAACATTGTGTCACGTGACTGTCGTATCCTCTCGTAAATTTCCTTCTACATGTAATGCTATTTCCTATGGTGAGCAGGACGAACGGTGTGAAAGTAATTCGAAATCTTCGTAAAAATGTTATCTGCGTGTTGCGTTTACAGCTGTTCTGAAACACAAGTCTAAGGAGGACTCAACGTTTCACATTTGCCTATTATCACCATATATTTCCATGTTTTTGAATAAATAATAAGGTATTAAAGCCTGTGTTGTGAAGGAAGATCGTCAAAGCGCATGTTTTCTAGCGTGATAAGTCTTAAGGCAAACTGACTACATGCGGGGCACTTTTTTTTTAGAACATTGCGATTTCCACAAAAAAAAGTGAAGTTTGAATCATAATAGTGTATGAAATAAGGAAATCCAGTGAAATTTCTGAAATATTTTTAAACCTTTTTGAAAAAAAAGCTTCAAAGGCTTTTGACAATGTGAACCATTATATTCTCATTCAAAAACTCAATTCAGCTGGTATTCGGGGTCATATTTTAAATTGGCTCACTTCATATTTATATAATAGATAACAAAGATTCAAAATACAGGATAATTTCAGTAATTATGTCCATATTAATAGAGGAGTCCCACAAGGATCTATATTGGGTCCTTTTCTTTTTCCGATTTTCATTAATGATCTTTGTAATTTAGAATTTGACGGTTCCATGATCACTTATGCCGATGATTCTGTTTTAATGTATTCATGTGATGATCTTGACAGCCTTAAGAATCATATTAACCACGATCCAATATTAATTCAAAAATGGTTCTATGCTAATGATTTAAAATTAAATTTGCAGAAGACAAAATACGTTAATTTCAATCTTATGCAATCTGATTTACATCTTAATCTTAAATTTCACACCCTCGCTTGTGATTTTCAACCTCATTGTCATCGCGATGTAATTGAAGAAGTAAATAGTATTAAATACTTGGGTTTAAATGTAGACAGCAATTTAAAATGGAAATCTCATGTTCATGAACTACTTAAAAACTTCGTTTTGTTTTATATAATTTTTATTATACAAGTAAGAAAATTTCCGCTAATTTCTTAAAAGACCTTTACTATGCTTGGTTTTATTCACTTATAAATTATGGTACAATTATATGAGGTGGTGATTATAAAACTAATTTATTGCCTTTATTTTCAATACAAAAGAGAGTTTTCAAAATTTTGAATCGGGTCAGCCTCATTCTTCTACAATTTTTAGAAATCTTAATCTATTTCCTTTACACCATAATGCTCTTTTTCGTATTATTCTGTTCTTAAACCGTAATAAAGGCTTATGCAGCTTAAAAGATAATGTTTCCGAGCGAACACCTCATATGATTTACCGTATTCCTACTTTTAGGAAAGAAATTTTTCGTAAACATTTTTATTATTTAGCTCCGAAATTATATAATTCACTACCATTAGAAATACAAAATATACCCACACACGCGGCATTTAAAAAATGATTATTCAAATTATTAATTTCAATAGACGATGTAGAATCTTATTTTGACTTTTAGGAGGAGCAATAAAATTTATTCAATTTAGCTTTGCCACTTTAATTATGTGTATTTTTTCAATTTAAAAAAAAAATGTTTTTGTTTGTGTTTGTCTATGTATGTGCGAGTTTCATTTTTTTTCCTCATATAATTTTTATCTATAATGTTTTGTTTTATTTTACATTTCTCGCCATGCATTAAGAACTTCGTCTTTTTTTTGTGTTGTGTAGGTTTTTTCGTTCTTGATTTTTTTATCTTTACGTATTTTTTTTTATTCGACAGTGATAATTTTATGTTGTATATCTGTCTCTCTTTTTTTAATGTCTCTGGTCATGTCGTATGTTTTATATATTTTATTCATTAATTATCGTGTAAATTTTCAATCATCCATACAGGCATCACAGCCTCTGGATAATAAATATGTTTTTTTTTTTTAAACTAATCTAAATCTCTGTATTGTAAATGTATTCTTTGTAAATGAATAAATTTGATTTGATTTTTGAGATATTCCGAATTTTGTCTTTAAAATTGGCTCATTTTCAGTACTTACGCCAGACATTGGGTACTAAAAACCACACCATCTGTTTGAATAGTTTTGATACTGTACGTTGCTATGTATGACTGCGCAATAAACTAAAATTTTTGGTATACACAAAATATTCTCTGAGATATGGCAGTTTTCGTGAAACAATACGTGAATTTTAACTAAAAACTCAATTTCTTTTCATTCAAACAGCTGTAATATACTGAATTCTGAACATATGGCCACGATTCTAGTTCATTGCACAGCTAACGTTATCTGGAACACTGTTAAAATTTTTCATGAGAATATCTTGCACAGTTTCTGAGAAATTTGGTTTCTCGTGGAATAAAGTAACAAAAAAAAATGAAGCTTCAAAAAACGCGTTTGAAAATTGTTTGTTGCTTTTGTTCCAGATGATTTAAATTAGCCATAACCTTTTTTTTAAATTATTTCATACACAAGAATAAAACAGTTTTGGATTCTATGTAAAACATTCTTCCAAATGAATTTATAACACCATTTTCGACAACTTTCGAAAAAATCGTCATTTGAACGTAGTCAGTTGCCTTAAGATCTTGCATATTTTTCAATAATATTGGTCTTGACTCGAAATACTGTCAATAATTAATCGTACACCTACACATTTTTGAAGATATAACTGAAATCAGTTGCAATTTGATCCTTTTGTTTGAATGCTGTTCGAGTATGTTTACATGTTTTCGCTTGGAGACAGAATTTTTTCGCCAAATGAGATTCGTATTTCGATGACTGAAGCAGCCAAATTTTTGTAAGAAATTAACATTTTTTTGAAATTTAGGTCTAATGAGCGCCATAAAATTTTTTTTTACAAAAAATCAAATTTTTCATGGCTTTTTAGAAATTAAATTTCTGGGAATTTATCCTGATTTTCAGGATTTCCAGATTTTTTTTTTCGATGACCATGAACAGAAATAAATTTTTAAAAAACTGAAAAAAATAATAATAATTTTTCATAAATTTCTTTTGTTACGTGAAACGTGAGATTTCTCAGAATCATAATTACCAATTATTTTAATTAAATGAAGTTAATTAATTTATACTGATTAAAAAATATGAATATGATATACAATATACGAGATAATCACCGAGAATGCATAATACCCACACATTGACCTAAACCTCTGTTGAGATTTCCACGATTCACTGGCATAGGGATTATCCATCGCCCACATGTGTGCATTATGTGTGTTGACAATGCATTCTCGCGTTAAGCTGGCCTCATCAGTAAATAAAAAGTGGCAAGAAATTAGAAATTACAATGTGTGGTGACGTCAAGCATCCAGCGCACGAACTGTTCACGACGGGAGATAGTCATCTTCAGTTAAGAGATGTACCTTCTGGGTGTAGAAGGGGAACATCTTTTCACTTCTGAATATTCCGTGTGCGGAACATCGAGTAGCCACCTGCAACCGCTCGTATACTTGTCGACGGGGAATCGGCAAACCGTTGCACAGCACGGTTTCTTCCATTTGAGGAGTGCGTACATCGCCCGTTCTCCCTGCATCCCACCGTGCTGGGTGGAAGGTCCACGTCTCCCGTAGTAGTCGATCGATATATGTACCGCATAGTATGGTGCGGACAACGCCTCATCGGATATTGCTGTTGGTACATCCGCTGTGCTAAGCGTCCTTTGCCATCTGCTCGACTGTAAATCATATGCATATCAGCGTATTCTTCGTTCGTGTAGTCAGCCATCACGATACTCATTGAAACAGACAACTAACTGCTACGCGTAAGCAGCGCGTCGTCCGTCCGCAGCGCGTGATCCTACCCCAGCGCATGCATTTCGCGATGCTGCTTACGTCATATATGGTGAGCGAACCCACGAACGCATTCAGCGATCAACTCACATCCACCTTTCGTCTCCTCTGGACTCAGAGCCTGCAATGCGTTTTTCGCGATTTTCATCCTCTCAACGTGGTTTGCGACACCATGTTCCATTGCAATTTTTGTTCCTCTTGAGGCCTACTAACAATCCTCTGAGTTTGTCGGTCCATTAACAGAGCACCCTGTACAGGCCTATATATATATATATATAGTTTTTTTTTCTGAAAGGGTGAGCTTCCAAACTCAATTTACAAAACAAAAATTTCATTCATTTCAGCCATTATGTCACTAATTTCATTTATTTAATCGCTTATTCTTAAGGAAGAATGACATTTAATTTTTTTGTTTTAAATTTAAATTTTTAGGTTTCTATTACCTATTATATTGCTTTATTCTGCAACGCACGATGCTGTTCAAACGGCCAGGGGCATTGCATAGAAAGTTGTCACTTAATTATTATTTAAGAGTGCCAACCATACTAAATATAGGTTTGGCAGCCTACAAGACCATCCATCATTCATAAGAAAAGGGTTGTTTAATATTTGGAGAGAATTTCTTTGATTCAAAAATGGAACAGAATTTCTTTAATTTTTTTGAAAAGCGTTCGCGTGCCCTACTCCTGATATAATGGCGGGCCACTTGTGGCACGCGTGCCTTGGTTTTACCACCCCTGCAATGGTTAATGTTAACGTTAACGTTAATCCAATGGTTTATGTGTCAGTTAAGGTGAAACGGACTTGAGTTTTCACCCTGTATGTTAGGTCATCCACACGCATCTTTGATTTTGCTCCCCTCTCTGCATCTACACTTTTGTCTGTATCTCAGCGGACTTATTATCACACACTTATTAATTACGTATTAACACGCACTTATTGAGAAGGCGACAGATTAAAAAAAATCGAAACTAAAAGATCAAATAATGACCTTAGAAAAAGCAAAAGCGAGGGATAATTGCATTTCTTTGGACAAGTGGTGTCCAAAGGGATGGGTGTTGGCGACTTCACCAATGGTCTAGAGCAGTGGTTCTCAACCTGGGGCCATATTGCCCCCTTGTGGTCCTGAGATATTCTGGGGGGGGGGCCCATGGGAGAAAATCAGAAGAAAGGTGATCCACGACAGGTGGTGAAGGAAGTCATAGAAAGCTGTGAAGAGGAAAAGCTTTAAAAGGGAAACATGGTTGAACAATATTACTACTTTCAGAATCCATGAGATCCGTCCATAGAACCAGGGTCATCTATGTGGGCATGACCCGGGTCTTCATGTCTATAATGGAGGGAGGGGACTGCACTATATGGGATCTGGTACTATCATTTTCATATGTAAGCTGTTATTTCCAGCTAAGTATGGAGGGCCGCCAGAGCAACGGTTAATGTGTTGGGAAGGTCGTCGATTTATCGTGCAGGTTCGTTGGATCGTCCCGTATTTTACACAGACCGTTTTTTACCATATAATTTGACTCCTGGGAAGGATGATAATCCACCATTTGAATCCGTGCCTAGCCAGGATTCCAGATATTGATCTGATTTATTCAAATTTCCTTCATAATAAAAAAAAAAGTATCTCAATCTTGGATGCGGAGGCCCTGGCCTATACGGGGCGCCACAAGACAAAATGTGATCCATGGGGGCCATGAGCTGGCCATCTTCAACCTGTTGCTCGTGAGCACCATATGGGGCTTCCTGAAGCACCAAGAGTGCTCAATGGTCGTGTCCGATTTCATGTGCTCGCGAGCACTTGATCAACGCTTCAATTAAACACCCTATAAAAAATTGCGTTCAAGGATTACAATCAAATGCAGTGCCAATCACCAAACGAAGACTCGCGATTACGGAAAATTCACCGCCAACAATTCATCGCCGGAAAATTCACCGACAACAATTCACCGCCATGCAATTCACCGCTAGGAAAATTCACCGACCAACAATTCACCGCCATGCTATTCACCGCTAGGAAAATTCACCGACCAACAATTCACCGCCATGCAATTCACCGCTAGGAAAATTCACCGACCAACAATTCACCGCCATGCAATTCACCACTAGGAAAATTCACCGACCAACAATTCACCGATATGCAATTCACCGACGACAGTTCGATGCGAGTCAGTTAGCGAGGGAATGAGCGATTGAGTTACTGAGTGAGTGAGTGACCCAGTGAGTGACTGAGTGACCGAGTGAGTAAGTGATTCAGTGAGCGAGTGGGTTACTGATTCAATGAGCGAGTAAGTCAGTCCGTGAGTGAGTGAGTGACCCAGTGAGTGACTGAGTGACCGAGTGAGTAAGTGATTCAGTGAGCGAGTGGGTTACTGATTCAATGAGCGAGTAAGTCAGTCCGTGAGTGAGTGAGCGAGCTGCTAAGTGAGTGAGCGATCTAGTGAGTGAGTGATCTATTGAGTGAGTAAGTGCCATGTCCTAAGGATATGGCGGAAAGTTTAAATAATGACTGTATGAGAATAAATTCAGATGATACGGATTCGGGTTGCTGTATTTTTTAAATATATGACATCCATATTTATTGGGCATCTTTTTCTCGCTGGGCATTTTGCCTGTTGTGGCCTTGTATTTGTATAAATTACAAATTGCTGTTGCCCAATATAAGATAGTATATTCAACAAAATTCCATTAACTCTGTTTTACTCAGAAACTTCTAATGAAATGTTAAAAGGGATAATAACAGAATTAAAAGATAATAAAGTAAGTGTATACGCGATAAATTAACTTCCTAAAAATGCTTAAATCATCTCCTGTTATCACTTTGATGTTATAAAAAACATCGCTGATCATCAGTAACCAATGGATTTTTTTTCTGCTGAACTAGCTGTTACCCGCGATTTCACGTGATGAACTTTCAGGAATCCCGCCCTAGTGCGTATCTAGTATATGTACTCTATATTTACTATATACGTATATATATACTTCCTATGCAACGGAAATTAGTGACGATTTTTTTATTACGGGAGTCGGTGACGTTTTTTGAGTGATGGAAATCTGTTACGTTTTTGTGTTACGGAAGTCGGTTACGATTTTGGGGTCAAGTTTTCATTTAACTCTTGCATATATCGGGACCCATTTGACACATCGGGACCAAGTAATGTGCATGTACCCAGAGTTTCCCACATCCTACAGCAGGTCCCCTAAGCTGAAATAGATAGCGGGCCCCCAAACCAGCTTTTTCACGGGCCCCTCTGTGCTTAATTTATAGTGTGAAAATATCAAAAAGCGATAAGAAACGTTCCTGCCCCTGCCAGCCCTGCCCTCGTGGGGGACATGCCGAGAGGTATGTATACGTAAAATATACATATGTCACCAGTGCTCCAAACATACAGGGTCGGAGTACCCGGGGGATTGCACATATACCTTCATGGGGAAGTTAAAAGGTTTCATTTCCAGGGGTCCTTGCGATAGTGGAAGCCCAAGGTATATCCAGTCTGGGACCCCATAAAATTTGCGAATTCAGTCAAGGGTAATTGCGAGGGGGGGGGGGGCTGGATTTTATTCGTTGGTAAAATGAATATTTGCAGTGGCCCTCACAGGGGGATGCCCGATTGGCTTCCGAGTCAGGGGTCTCGTTTCATTTTGGGGGCACTGGATGAATCTCATTCTTTTCTGTCGTTTAACATTGTAGAATTTTCAACAGCGGAAGCCCGAGATAAATCCAGTGTCTGGGTGCCCCACTAAATATCTGTGTATTGGGTCCCGTTACTGGATGTGGGCCCTGGATTTATTCGTTTTTAAATTGATAAAAATTTAAAATTTTCGTGGCCACTCACAGGGGGTATGTCCGACAAGCCTTCAGGTCGGGGCCCCATGGGAAAAGTTGACAGGTTTCATTTCGGGTGTCCCTGGATGAATCTCATTCATTTTTGTTGTTTAACATTGTAAAATTTGCAACACATTGGTAGCCCGAGATAAACCCAGTCAGGGCCCCCACTACAATTCAACGAATTGGAGTTTGGGGACCCCCCCATGGGGAAGTTTTCTGGGGTTACTTGATGAATCACGTTTGTTTTTTGTTGCTTTATTATTATAAAATTCGCTTCTTCTGTAAGCTGGTGCTTTCACGTGTCCCTTTCCATAGCACACTGATGAAGTGAAACGAAATAAACAAGATATGTTATGAAGAGAAAAGGGGGGGGGGGTTGGCCGCCAAAGGTGGTAGGGGGGCAGAGCCCCCTAGTACTGTATATAAAATACCATGTCCTGACTGATTCATCATCGCCGAGCCAAAACCGCTGAAGCTGTAAATATCAAATTTTGTGAATAGTTTTTTTCACGACGTAAAGACTCACTACTCACTAAGAAATGGTTTTTCCATATTCGACAACCTATGGGCGTCATAAGAGGGGGGGGGGGGTCAACGTTGAAATCATGCCGAGCCGAAACAGCTGAAGCTATAAATATGATATTAGATCAATATTGTAATATAGACTCATTGAGAAAGGATTTTTCCAAATTCAACCCCCTAGGGGGGGGGGGTTTCAAAAGTTATATGGAGCAATCAGCACTGAGCCGAAGTCGCTTAAGCCATAAATATGAAATTTAGTTAGTATTATATTTTATAATGTACATACACATTAAGACAGGATTTCTGAAAGTTCATCACCCATAGGGGTTATGAGGTGAGAGTAATTTTGAGATTGCAAAATCCACGCGAGCGAAGCCGCGGATAACAACTCGTAATAAAATATAATGCTTACTAAATTTTATATTTATGGCTTCAGGGATTTCGGCTCAGTGATGATTACTCCATATAACCTTTCAAACCCCCCCCCCTCTTTATTAGGGGGATTGAATTTTGACATTTGACTTACAGTCTTAGACTTAAAACGAACATTCGATTATGTTGATTTAAATATTCTAACAAATAAAAACACTTCTCAGCAGGCAAATGAGGTAATGTACTATATTGGTTTAAAACATATTACTACAATAGGAAACAAGTTGCCATAATAAATGGTAAAATCAGCACATTTGAAATATAATGAAAAGAGTCCCACAAGGATCGGCCCTTGGGTCATAATTATTTCTAGTTTATATTAATGATTTATGTAAAATTAAGTAGAACGGTAAAATAATTTCATTCGCAGATGACACAAGCCTATATGTCGAAGACGGGGGTGGATTTAGAGCTCGCTGTTGGTAGGGGTGATTTTAAAAATCTTTAAAAATCTAGTCTAAGCATCGGTGACCACATGTCCTGCATTTTGTCTCGTATTTTCCGTGACAGTTCGGTTTTTCTGTTTTTTCTTCTCCATCCAGACTTTTTGAAAAATGTCACGGTTTTACTCGTTTATAGTCGAAGTTTTCTTGAATTTGTTGTTTAATTTTTTGTTGCAATATTACCATATAGAAGTTTCGAAAATTTCATAAAATATCGCATTTCGTTTGAGGGGAAATCTAAGGAGAACACCTACATCCAGCAGTGGATTGAAATTGGTTGTTGATGATGCCACACCTATTAAAACCAGTATTTTAAATACAGTTAAACTCGGTTATAACGACATCGAAGATTTCGCGGGATTTCGGCGTTATAACCGAGTCTGGCTGTATTGCTTTCACTTTTAGAATATTGTTCTAGAGCTCTTTTAGTTATTTTCTAACATTTACCGGTGATTATGTATGATCCCCACCTCATATTAGTTCACTACGACGCAGTTCGTTTTGTAGAGGCCATATAATTATGTCCTACTACTGATGCTGGAAAACAAATTAATGAAATAAAGTGAATATAAAGATAAGTTTAATTTTCTCAATCAGCAAAACTGGTAAAAGAAAGCCATAGCCTCATATTGTTTAAAATTATATGCGTGAGCTCAAAAATCGTATGAAATTATCTCGTTTTAAACATCCAATTCTTGGACATAAAACCTCTTGGGTGACAAATAACATTTTCGAAAACTGAAACTCACGGAACCACAGCTTCAAAAAACGATATAAAACATGGCATTCTTTTTGGGCAATGTTAGAGGAGTATTTTAGAAGGATAATTTTCACACAGTTTTCATTACATACATATTTAATTGGTAATTTTCAATCAAAACCTACAATATTTAATTAGTAATATCTGACAAAATTTTCATTCAAAACATACAGTATTTATTTAACAATTTTCGACATGATTTCCTCCCTTACATATTTATAATTAAAGGGTTCCAATCTACTAATCTAGAAAAACAGATAACACGCAAATGTAAGGAAAAACGGGAGAAAAATATTCATTTCTCACAAATATTGATATCATAATTAAAATGATGCATTATGAGCTATACCTCTCAAATAGTCTTAAATGTCACATCCTTGATGATACTTATCAACTAAATTCTTTAATCTCTGCGCAGAGTCCCGGTATTTCTTTCTCCTAATCAATGTGATGGTTTCGTCCACTTACAATTTGCTCCATCCGAACTTCATTCAAACTCTGTTCTCTTTTTATGGCACCGATGAACTTCCATGTATCTGGGTGGTGAGCAGATAATTGCTGTCGGAACGCTCGATGCCATCCTTCTATAGAATTGTTGGTATTAGGGAAATCGTTACGCGTTCCTTGAAAGCAGTTCCAAATGTCGATGTCAAAGCGCGGCTGACGACGACCACCACGACGAAGAGGACGCCTGATCCAAGTGTCTTCAAATCTACACTTCATCATAAATACGTTTTCGGAACAATCGGATTTTTTAATCATTTGTGACACTACTACGTTAAAAACTAACTAACTAACCAATTCACTCACTCCCTCACTCACTTACTGACCATTCACTCACTCCCTCACTCACTAACCAATTTACTCGCTCGCTCAATCACTTACTCGGTCACTCAGTCACTCACTGGGTCACTCAGTCACTACTGGGTCACTCACTCACCCTCTCAATCACTGACTCGATCAATCACTTACTCACTCGGTCACTCAGTCACTACTGGATTGCTCACTCACCCGCTCAATCACTTACTCACTCGGTCACTCAATCACTTACTTACTCGGTCACTCAATCACTTACTTACTCGTCACTCAGTCACTCACTGGGTCACTCACTCACTGGGTCACTCACTCACTCGGTCACTCAATCACTTACTTACTCTGTCACTCAGTCACTCACTCACCCGCTCAATCATTTACTCACTCGGTCACTCAATCACTTACTTACCCGCTCAATCATTTACTCACTCGGTCACTCAATCACTTACTTACTCGGTCACTCAATCACTTACTTACTCGGTCACTCACTGGGTCACTCACTCACTCGGTCACTCAATCACTTACTTACTCGGTCACTCAATCACTTACTTACTCGGTCACTCAGTCACTCACTGGGTCACTCAATCATTCACTCACTCGGTCACTCAGTCACTCACTGGGTCACTCACTCACCCGGTCACTCAATCACTTACTTACTCGGTCACTCACTCACTCGGTCACTCACTGGGTCACTCACTCACCCGGTCACTCACTCGGTCACTCAATCACTTACTCACTCGGTCGCTCAATCACTGACTCAGTCACTCAATCACTGACTCCCTGGGTCACTCACTCACTCAGTAACTCAATCGCTCACTCCCTCGCATTGAACTGTTGTCGGTGAATTGCTAGTCGGTGAATTTTCCTAGCGGTGAATTTTCCTAGTGGTGAATTGCATGGCGGTGAATTGTCGGTCGGTGAATTTTCCTAGCGGTGAATTTTCCTAGCGGTGAATTGCATGGCGGTGAATTGTTGGTCGGTGAATTTTCCTAGCGGTGAATAGCATGGCGGTGAATTGTTGGTCGGTGAATTTTCCTAGCGGTGAATTGTTGGTCGGTGAATTTTCCGGCGGTGAATTGTTGTCGGTGAATTGCTGGCGGTGAATTTTCCGGACACGGGCCTGAACTAGAGAGGGAGGGCCTGAACTAGAGAGGGGTGGGGGGGTACAACTGCTCCGGGCAGCAAAATTTAGGGGGCGGCAGTTTCAGGTAAGAACAAAGAACACCGTTATAAATTATCGAATTTCAAAGTTGAGGCTGAATCATGTTTGCCCCAGGGAGGCAAAAATAGTTACCGCCCTGCTTCAGCCCTGCGGCCCGGAACAATTACTATGATCTTTTTTCATGCTATAAATTCACTTTAGAAGGGCCTGTGATAAGTTTGATTTGGGCGCCCTGCTAAAGATTTCAGCCGGGGGTGGAGCTGCTGCTAAATGATGTGGGGGGGGGGGCATGACTAACGTGTAGCGCATGATATATGTGATGGAGTTTCTTCTTCACCTCCTCTCAGGAACATTTGCTCTATAGCTAATATTATAAATCAAGCAATTCTAATGACTAATAATTATTCACATAACACATGTAGCTTCTCGTAGACCCGCTAGCGAACCCGGTCGATCGAAGAATTTAGTACGAAGCTGTCCTCTGTTTTGCACGACGTCATACCCTTTGTTCGAAAAAAGCGTGTTAGCACATCGCACCCTCTATGGTTCACGGATAGCGAGCGTAACCTTTATCTTGAAAAGAAAAGAGCATTCAGAGAGTATAAAAGTGGACGACGTGACCTATCATTGTTTACTGATAAAGGAAGAGTGTTGAAGAAAGCGATAAGGGATAGTAAAAAGGAAGTTGAATCTAGGTTGGCAGATAACATTGGCTCTGACCCAAAATCATTTTTTCGATACGTCAGTAATGGATGTAAGGGGACAGTTGGCCCCCTCTCGATAGGAGGCTCTAGGGTAGAGAGCAATGTAGGCATGTGTAGTGCTTTCAATGACTTTTTCGCGTCGGTTTTTAATGGAGATAATGATATTCGATACACGGGTGTTGTATGGGGTAGTAAAACTCTCAACGATATTCAAGTAGAAGACGTGGATGTCCTAAATCTTCTAAGAAATGTATGTGCAAGCAAAGCACCAGGACCAGATGATATCTATCCCAGGGTTCTCAGGGAATGTGCTAATGAATTGTTGGGGCCAGTCGAACAGATATACAGGAGTAGTGTTGCTGAGGGTATCGTCCCGAGACATTGGAAACTGGCTAACGTTGTTCCGATATTTAAGAAGGGTAGTAGAGAAGCTGTGTCCAATTATCGTCCAGTGAGTTTGACGAGCTCCCTCTCGAAAATTTTGGAAATTATCATCAAAAGGCAGTTTGTGAAGTGGATAGACGAGAATAATGTATTGTCGGATAATCAGCATGGGTTCAGGAAGGGGAAGTCATGTGTAACTAACCTCCTTTGCTTCTATGATTACGTGACTAAGGCTTTGGGTAAGAGCAAAAATGTCGACGTTATTTACCTTGATTTCCAGATGGCATTCGATTGGGTCCAACATGGCAAACTCTTGAAGCGTTTACACGAGATTGGAATAGGGGGCAACTTGCTGAATTGGATAGAATCGTGGTTAAGAGATAGGTCGCAACGAGTTATGGTGAACGGGGAATTCTCTGGTTGGACAGACGTCACAAGTGGAGTTCCTCAGGGAAGTGTCCTTGGCCCCATACTTTTTTTCACTTTTTATCGACAAACTCGATCAGGGTATCGATGGAATTACTAGCAAATTCGCAGATGATGGGAAGCTAATGGGGGTAGTCGGGAATGAAAGCGATAGGGAGTTGCTCCAGACTAACTTAAACAGGATTGCAGCATGGGCAAATGAATGGAGCCTGACGTTTAGCGTAGATAAGTGCATGATCGCTCATTTTGGTTTGAACAACCCACGGTTCTCTTACGTGTTGAATGGTGTCACTATCCCGGATGCAACTAGGGTCAATGATTTGGGAATTCTCATTGACGAGCGACTTAGGTTTTCTGAACATTGTTCAGCGGTGGTCAAAAAATCGAATAGAATGCTTGGTCTCATTTTCAAAAAGGTCTCTTCGCGTTCTCCTAAAGTCATTCTTCCACTTTTTCGAGGCTTAGTTCGTCCTGGACTGGAGTATGCTGTAAGGTTTTGGAGACCATACCTACAGAGGGACATAGACTTGGTTGAAGGGGTGCAGAGAAGAGCTACGTGTGTCCTTGTTGGCACACAGGGCTTGAGTTATGAAGAGAGACTTCATTTTTTGAATATGTTTACATTGGATGAACGCAGGTGTCGAGGAGATATAATCGAAGTGTTCAAAATTTTCAATGGGATGGATAGGATGGACAATGAACTTTTAGTACACCGCCAATCGACTGCTTTTACAAGGGGCACCAGTATCGATTGGTGAGGGACAATGCAAGGCTATGGTGTCGCAGGGAATTTTTCTCTAATAGGGTTGTTAATAAATGGAATAGCTTACCCCCAGAGGTAGTAAATTGTAACACAATTAATACGTTTAAAAAGAAATACGATAAACATGTTGGGGTAAATCGAAAAACTATCCATTCTTAGAATAAGACAACCATAAGTATTCTTTATGGGCATTGTATAATATTTTATCATGTGTATATATTGTTTATAATTTATGTTAATTGCATTTTTAATTGGGTTGCTGTATTATTTTGAAATATATGACATCCATATTTTTATGGGCATCTTTTTATCAGCCACCTCGTTGGGCATTTTGTCTGTTGTGGCGTTGTATTTGTATTTGTATTTGAGTGTTGCTCGGGTTCAAGTCCATAAATCTCACTCTCTCCCTCATACAGTTCACCTTTCGACAAACAAAAAGGAGCTGCTTGATTGGACGAATGGGCCTCCCAGACACTATCGAACACGAGAGATAACGCGAAAGTATTATAGCTTCCTCTCTTGGTGCATCTGCATCAATGACAGAGAACATCAGGAATGAAGCAAAACGATCGATACTACCCTCAACCAAATTCCACTGCGAGCCGGGTTCGATACGAGAAGTGTCCAGAGCAACTCTCTGAACGGAAAGGGACTACGTTACTGGCTATATTTCTTTTATAACCTACATGCCATGAGTCGATGCAAAATTCAATTGTTCAACAACAACAACAAAAAGGTCTATTTTGCAAAAATGCGTAACATAATGAATTTGAGATAGCAACAATGCCAGACCATTCTTGCACTTGAGCGGCAATGGATGTTTTTGATTTTGGTATCGTAATTTTTTCACGGTTGTGAGTTTTGTCTCGAGCCACCTGCGCCAGCGTCGTCTTAAGAGCATCATAAGGCCCTATTGGACCAAGTGATTTTTTCTTAAGCCCTACCTGGTTCCGAAAACTTACTGTAACTATCGAAAATTTCAACTAGATGTCATTTTTTGTGAGGGCTCCCTTTTCCCTTTAGGGCCCTCAGGCCGTACCAGGGTGAGGCCCATGCGTTAAGACGGCACTCACTGGCCATCTCGTCAATACTATTGAAATTCGATTTTTTTTTTCTCGCACAATAGAGCGCAGGGGTGCTTGACAAAAGGAGGAGGAAGGGGAGGTGGTCCTTGGGCAGATTTCAGGGAAAACCGTGAACTTGAATGAAAGAATAGTTCATTTTTTTCTCAATTGCTATATTCATGACCCCCCCCCCCCACAAGTATGGGACTTGCAAGCTGTAACCCGGATGCCCGGGAGACGATTCACATAATTTTTTTTTCACGCCATAAATTCATTACGGGGGAAGGGCGCCAAAGATCCCAACCAAGGAGCCATGCTGCAGTATGTGGAGGCCATGGCTATATTCTGATTCGCCTATGCGGGGGGGGGGGTCACTAGACTCAGCGTAGCAACTAGGGTGGGTCAGGTGTCTGATACCCCTGGCGCTAAATTAGAAAGGCTGCAGAATTTAACTTCAACCTGGTCCTCTACATGGGGGCGCTGAAATATGTGCTTGCGGAGACTGGAAAAATATCTATGATGTACGCAATTGAATATATATGTTATAGTTTCGGGCCTTCTTGATTTCATCTCATTGGCCCAAAGGGTTTATGCAACACAAAAGGTTAAGAACCCCCTGATCTAGCACCCCTGATCATGGTAGAAAGAAATCGATCCTTTTCTGTAATCTAGATTTCTCTTCACATCTAGCAACTGGGACTGATTGGCCTCGTTGACAGTTATTTTTTTGCGATTTTAGTATTACATTGGCAATTTTTATCAAATTTGAAGTAGTTTTTTTGAAACATGATATCCCCCCCCCCTCCCGTATTTTTAAACTACTTTGGGATTCAGATTTCACCCTACAAATATCGTCAAGGTAGTTATGGAGATTAGCTAATTCCCCAATTTCAGTCAAAACCCATTGAGAAACAGACATATTTTTCTATCCATAATAAGAAACATAAAATAAAAATAAATAAAAGAGTTTGTAGAAACAGGTCGTTAAAAAATGTAAAAGCAGGAATACGTGACATATTTGAGTTGCCGATATGATCATATATTCTGGTAGAGAACTATTTTTTTTATAATATTCAGCTAACTCAACGTTTGAGTGAGGCTACTAATTATGTGAAGCATGCTAAAAAAGTTCAATTTTAAAATTTTCAATCGTGAATTCGTTATTTGATCATTTCTGTCACACCACGGTCATTTTCTGCACACGAGGGCTAATTAGAACGGGACCTACAATTTATTGCCGATTCCGAACGGCAGGCTTGTGTTTATACTTATCGAGAGGTTGGTGCGCTAACCCCTCGATGGGGGGACTCCCTCCGGCAGCAATTTTTTCTGCGGTCATGTTGCCGTTTCTGTTGTACCTCTGTGTCAGGAAAGTTTTCTGACAAGGACGAATTCACAATACCTCTAACATCCTTTGTTACTTTAGGCTGATGATAGGGTGATAGTCGTATCTTTTTTTTATCGACATTATTTAACGTGAGTTGTATGCACTGAGCATGGCCCCCACAAGGGGTGGGCTGACAAGGCTCCAGCCCTGGGGCCCGGTGTGATTTTAATCATTTTTTTGTTTTTTCACGCTATAAATTCATCATAAAGGGGTCCCGTGAAAGTCTGGTCAGGGGGCCCGTAAAAGATCCCAGACTAGGAGCCCTGTTTCAGGATGGGGGGGGGGGCATGGCACTGAGCTATAAGCAAAGTTTACTTATAGCTCAGTGATTGTATGTCAATAAATACCCGCGTTTTTATATGATCAACCCGGGACATATGGTCATGAAAGAGACAGTGTGAGTTTGTACAATCAAAATGCGCAATATCACTCCAAAACCAGGAAAGTCAAATATCAAATACATTTTGATTCGCTAATTTATCAGGAACGTCTACGCTGTCTTGCGACCAAATTCTGAACTGTAGCCAATAAGAAGCTAACCTCCTCCTTTTCCCTCCCCTTGTGAGTTTTAAAAACCTGATGACATCACATGTACACACGGATGGCGATTCGGTATCATCATCATTAGAGATAATTCAAGCAAACATGGGAGTTCATTAATTAGTGAGATCTCAGTTAGATTTGTTTACATTCTCCATTTACATCCCGATTCACATTGTGTGAGTGAGTTCATGTTGTTTTTTGTTTTATCCCATGTGTTGGTATTTCAACATGATAATTCATGGCATTAAAACGTGGTGTTTCGCGTTCCTGTCAAAACTGTTTACAAAGGTTTACAGTGTTTTTCCTCCTTTGAAAATTTGGATTATCGATGTTTCTATTGATTAATTTAATCAAATGTAGACAAAATGTCCAGATCATGTTAAATAATGGGTTAGTATTTAGTCTTGTGAGTAGGCGTTACTATGCGCCTACGCATGATGATGATAGGATTAATTTCTCAACATGTCATGTTATATCTAAAGCCTGGATTTACTCGGGCCCCTGCCACGTAGGGGTAAAGGGACTTTTTGTGCATGAAAGGGCATGCTTTCATGCACAGCCTTCCTAGCAATGCACATTAATCTTGGGGTCCCTACGAGGCTATTAGGATGGATTTATGGAAGAATCACAGATAAACAACTCACTGACTGCAGTTCATCACCAGTGGGTGAGTGAGTGGTCGAGTGATTGAGAAAGTGAGTTAATGCATGAGCGAGTGTCTGTGAGTTGCTGAGTAAACTAGCAAATAAGGTAGTGAGTGAGTATCGGGAGCAGCAGATTGCGTAAGTTCATTTTCTTGTCCTCTGCTTTGCGGGACAAATTTTCTCGTATGGTCTAGCTCTTTCTGGAGTTACGGTTGTTCACTTTGGCCGTGCCTGGGTGAAGACAAATATCTGTGGCTATGAATGGAGCCAAGGCAGACATCTTCAGCTGCGAATGGAGTGGAAGCAAATATCTTCAGATGGGAACAGATTGAAGGCAGACATCTTCAAATGGAGCTAAGGCAGACATTCAGCTGCAGATGAGGCTGAAGACAACATCTTCATCTGCAAATGAAGCTGAGATAAATAAATCTAGGGCGATGCATTGGAAAAGCCATGATTGTATAAGTTGATCAGATCATCCTGTATTTTACGGGAAAGAAAAATTTTCCCTATATTATTTGGTTCCTGGGAGGGGTGATTGGCCCATCTCCCTCCCTATGTATTCTCATTTGTGAGTGCATGAGTGACCAAATATGACGTGCGTGATATGATGTGCGTGAGTGACCATATGAGTGGGAGTTTGCATGTGAATGAGTAACTGAGTGAGTTTGTGAATGAGCAATTTGGTGACTATATTAGTCAACCAGCGAATGGGTGAGCGATTGAGTGAATTGGTGAGTGATAGTATGAATGAGTAATTGAGTGAGAGTGGATGTATGAGTGACTCACTCACTAATTCCCTGGCTTGCTTGATTAATCACTCTGTTAATTAACTGTTGATGAATTTTCCTAGTGGTGAATTTTTGTCAGTCCCAAACTTTTTTTTTGACTTGCCTTTTTAGAACTGATTTCTAAGACGGAACCCAATAGGCCTCTTTTTATATTTATTCACTGATTTTATTTTTCCCGGACTGCCGTGAAGGGACCACAGGCTTTGAGTTTCGCCAACCTTTCATGGTCCAAGTACTTGTTGGAGATGCTTCGCTGCCTAGAAGAGGTGAGAAATGAGGACCATTTCTCACCTCTTCTAGGCAGCGATACCACTTCGTCTGGCTGACTGGTATGAAGGCTTGCATACCGCAGTGCCATCTTCATGCATGGGTACTCCTCTCAGGGTAATTTAACCTGGTATTATTGAAAGCCTGAATGAAATTGTTAGGTGAATAATTCAAGCCCACAATATCATTTGGCTTAGGGGCCTATAATATGTTTATTTTGGTGTACCCCTCCTTCCCCCCCGATATTACCAAAGAAGTGGATGAATAGAGGATTTGACTTTCCCCCCCCCTTTTGATCCAGTGCCAGGTGAAAGCGCTACTACCATATTTAACTTTGAAATTACTCAGGAGTATTCACTCTAAAAGTTTCTCTATGAATTGAAGATGTTGCATAGAGGATCAATAGCAAACGAAGTAGCGTTTTTAAATATTCTCGTTGATAGCTCTGGAGCTGTTGCATTAAATCTAATGCAATTTTTTATTTAAATCACTGTTGCAATGATAACCATCAGCATTGGAGTTTTTGAGATAAGCCTGATGCAGTCCCTTGCAGATGCATCTGCAAGGGACCTGCACCAGACCTTGGTAAATGTGATAGATGTAGGAAATATATACTGCATTTCTATGTATAATTTATCACATTTCTTTGTTTTTTGCAGCTGGTTCTTCTGGTATGAAACGACAAAAAAACGTTGTTTACAAAAATCCGATGCAGCCTGGGCAGTTTCAGTATCCACCAGGACAGTATCAACCTGGGCCTCAACTGTTTGAAGACACGAGCGGTGCTTTTCAACCACAGTATCCTCAGGGAGCAGGCGGTCCTGGTATGTATATGCAGAATATCTCTATTAATACAATATGGTCATTTCTCCTCTTATAGCTTTTACAAAACCGATTAATACACGTTTCTCTCACTTCATAATAATTCTGTCAGAGGTGCCCTTGAAGCAGTGAATAAGATGTAATGATCAAAACTTTGAAAACAAAGCAAACGTATACAAGCCGAGGAAATACTCGAAAAGATTCCAATTACAGTCTTTTGCATATCTAGTTTGGTAAAGGGATTACTGATTTACCAATACCAATTGGTAACAATTTATTCTTTTCCGATTTAATAAGTTCATTTCATTTCATGTCTTTTATTATGCTTAATATCTTGATATGAATCAATCATGTGCTAATTGAGCATATTGGACTTTCAAGGCCATCAATAGCACTATGATTGAGACATCTGGCTGTTCGGCGGCATCAAGAATGAATCGATAAAATCAAAGCTTTGAATGTACAAGTCTAGGATCAGCGATCAATTGATGCAAAGTTGAGTATGAAGCCTGTAATTATGCAGTTGTCCGGCTATGCTTGTATTGTGATTGGTCATTAGAACTTGAGCTATTTGATTTAAGCTCCTATCCCAGACACATTGCTGCAGTGTGCCTTCTCAGGGTGGGGCAGACTTTTTTTTAGGCCCTTCCGGAAAGGGTCATTATGTAAAATAAGTGTAATTTTTTTTGTCCCCCCATTTGGCTTATGGGCCTGCCCAGATGATTTAGGATTCAGTCATGATTTTATAAGTCTAAGCTTTTCTCATATTCTTAAATTATAATTGCCTCTTGTTTCAAACAAAGAACAAATTTATAGGTATTACTTTGAACCCTAAAGCAGAATGTGTCCAAATCTGCGACGTACGTCACAGAACAATTAGCACTACTGCAGAACAATTTGGAAGAATTTTAAGAAAAAGTGCAAAAAAACACTATTACATGTATGGGGATTTTTACCGCAGAACATTTCCAGTCAGCTGAGGGCTCATCGCAGAACAGTGCTAAACATTCTGTTTTGGGGACTCTGAAGGAAAGTATTAATATTAAATATTTAACACTAAACAGGAGGCATATGTTTGAAGAAAATTTGCCAAGACAAAAAAGGTGCGTAAAAAGATGGTACTGATATAATGGAAGACTATCCTGATCTTTCTGTGGTTTTCATGAGAAGGGGTGCAAAATTCACAGGAGCAAAGCCGCATGACATAAATATGGGGCTTCTTTCAGAATTCCCAACACTCCCGACTTCCATTCTCGACTTTCCACTGCTCCTGAAGATGCTTGACACTAGTCCGAGCGAAACGTTGAGTAGAAACTAATCAAGACAGCTGTCTTACAGTTCAAAAAACTCTGATAGCTTCCCAAATGATCAGGCCTTTAGCCAGAAATTTTGTTGAGATGGGAACCACTTGCAGTTTTAGGGGGGTGGAGAGTGATAGAAAAATAGATTTGGAAATCTTTTCCCCCTTTTTATCAGTCATTTTCTCACATTTCGGTTGGAGGGGGGGGGGGCAACCAGACCCGCATGACAGTCCCCTCCCCTTGCTATACCCTTGCAAACAATAGCTGCTAAATCCTATATACCATAAGTTTAATATTGTGACTTGATACAGCACTTCATCTTTCTAGTTCTAGATATACTCTCGATCGGTGGGTCAAGCTATTTCAGAAAATTTTCTTTGCCTATTTAAGGAATGGACAATTGGAACCCAGCTTATGGCTCACCGCAGTATCCCATGCAGCAGATACTGACGGATCCGATGGCTTCGATGGCCATGCAGTATGGACAGACTATTGCTGGTCAAGGAAAAGTTATGATGGAAGAAAAAGTAATTTTTTTCCCTAAGTTCATTATTCCTTCTGTTTTATGGATACAGTCACATTATTTCATTACCGATTAGAATATTTATGGTTATTTGGGGGGGGGGGGGGCTGGAATTGTGGAGTACCACTTGTCTACATATTTTCTTTCATAAGTTAATTAGCATATGTTTCAAATTGTGAATATGATATTGAAGCTCTCGCAACCAGGGCCGCCCTTACCAGATGTGGGACCCCCATGCAAAAATAATAGTGGAGCCCAAGCGTGGATCTATGGGGAGGGGGGGGGGGGGTGATCACCCCAATCACCCTCCCCCAAGCAAAATGTGAATATAATATTGCATGATGTATCTACATTTTTGATTAATTCACAAATTCAAGAAATCTTCAGACTAAAAAACTGGGACATTTTTTTTCACAAAAAGTCAGGACGGACAAAAACTGACTGTCCCGGAAATATGAGACAATGCAAGAAGTATGGTTACATATCCACAACAATTTGAGAAATTACCCCTCCCAACAGGGAGCTCTAGATCTGCCCTTGGTGGCGCCTGAGATGTCTTAATAATTTCAGGGCTCGTTACCCTCAAATTCATATATATTTTGCAAAAAATAGAGGATTGCCACATCCAAAAAATTTTATACAAAAAGGATATAGTCACACGTTGAATTAGCAAGAAACATCTAATGGAAATTTCTTACAGAAATTTTTTTCTTAAATTGATGAAAGAAATCATTTCAAAACCAATTAAAATTGGGGCCTAATGAAAGAAATCATCTGAGAACTGATTTATATTCAGAATCGATGAATCAAAAATGAGAAAAATAAATTGACAGAGAAAATCCCATCAACCAAGAAAATTCAGAATAAATGAAAAAAATAATTCCATACCTGATGAAAATTCAGAATAAATGAAAGAAATACTTCCAGAATTGACGAAAAAGTCAAAATTCCAGAAGCAACAAAAATTCTAAGTTTTAGAATTGATGAAAATTTGAAATAAATGATAGAAATAATTCCAGATTCGATGAAAATTCAGAATAAACAGAATAAATGGAAGAAAAATACTTCCAGAATTAACAGAAAGGTCAAAGTTCCGGAATTGATAAAAATTCAAAATTTTAGAATTGCTGAAAATTTGAAATAAATGATAGAAATAATTCCTGATCTGATGAAAATTTGTAATAAACAGAATAAATGGAAGAAATACTTCCAGAAATGACAAAAAATCAATATTCCAGGATTGTTAAAAATCCAAAATTGTAGAATTGATGAAAATTTGAGATAAACAGAATAAATGGAAGAAAAATACTTTCAGAATTGACAAAAAGAATTCCAGAATTGACAAAAAGTCAAAACTCCAGAATTGACAAAAAGTCAAAACTCCAGAATTGACAAAAAGTCAAAACTCCAGAATTGACAAAAAGTCAAAACTCCAGAATTGACAAAAATTCTTAATAAATGTAAGAAATAATTCCACACCTGATGGAAATTCAAAATGAACAGAATAAATGAAAGAAAAATATACTTCTACACAAATGATGAAATTCCAGAATTGATGAAAATTCAGAATTTATGAGTTATTGTCACCTTCTCATCTACCTATTCACTCACTCTATCAATCATTTCTCTATTACATAAGCAGGGATGGACTTAGTTTGCGGGGAAAGGGGGGCACAGTGATAATGATGTCAATTAATATATACACACATGCGTTAGATCAGTCGACTCTACCTTTGACACTGGGGGAGCAATGCCCACCCCCGTATCTCTGCCCACGGTCTACTAACTTGCTCTTCCACTTACTAGGCCTATGCCACTTTGTGGATGCATTGTGTGGTTAAACTTGCATGGCTGAGTGATGTCTATTAATGCCAATAAATGACCCATGAAGGATAGGTATGAAAATTTGAAATTCAAATTTTCATACTTAATTCAATCTTCTCAACTGCAGTGAAAGTGTTGAACATCTCTAGTTTGTGTGTCTAAAAAAGGTGGACGGATGTCTGATATTCCAATGGCAGCATGGGCGCCAGGTGCTGAAGCATGCACGCACATGACATTCTATCCAAAGATGCACCTGAGTACCTATGTGCATGCATGAGCACATGGGCCCCATGTTACTTTTGAGATATCATTAGATTTTAGACATGCCTCCTGTGTGTGAATGTCGATTTCTCATTTAGTTTAAGGTTTTTTTCGTTATTAATGATTTTCTTTTTTCATTTCTGTAGCTGGAGAAATATGTCTCAGTTTCAAAGATGAAATATTATTTTGCTGTCGATACAGGTTACGTTATGAAGAAATTGGGTCTTATTTTCTTTCCTTTCACTCATAAGGTAACACCAAATATTGATTTCTTCTTTTACACTTTATATGCAGTTAAGGAACTTATTTTCAAAAGGGGGACATTTCCACTTTTTTTTAGAAAAGCAGTTTTTAATGTTTTCTAAATCTTTGCGATGATCTCTGGGATTATGCAACGGGAAATATTTATTCATGCGGGAGTATTTTTTTGGTAGAAATTATGATGTAAAATTAGTTGTTTCTGCCGAAAGAGAACATATCCACCTTGCTCATTTACTTTGATATTTTTCACTCAAAAGGGAACATAACAAAGCGGTTGCCCTGCTGGCATTAAGGGAATTTTTCAAAAAAGCACATTTTTCAGAAGCACTGTCAAAGTCACATTCTACGGTAGAACCTCTCAGTAATGTACACCTGTGGGACCAAAAATTTTGCCCATGAACGAACAGTGTCCAACTAATTAGTTAGTAAAGTAATAAGTTAACAAATAATAAAATACATTGAGTCCCATGGATATAATTGAAAAATCATCCATTAGTGGAGGCATCCTGTAATGGGAGTGTCTGTTATGGGAGGCTACACTGTGGAATGATCATGGTTTCTTATGTTACTCATAACAGAGTTATGACTATACCTTCCTGACTTTATCAGCTCCAGTTTTAATCAAAAGGTAATATTTCCTCTAATATTCTTTTGAAATGGAATATCTCCCAAGTTTAAATCTAGATAACTCCCTTGAATACTGATCAAGAAACATACCTTGGCTCGTGATACCTCAGCTAACTATCAGCAAAAGATGGTCCAGAATCAAGTTTGTTAGCCAAATGTTATTTTCTATGGTAAGTTGTTTGATTCATTCTGCCCAAAGTTTAAAGTTAAGTTTTTAAAACGCCAAGGAATGATATAAAAAAGACAATAACTGATCAGGGGCTTAAAATGAACAGCTTCGAAGTTGGATAAGTGAGAATCTACAGGATGATGAGAGATGCTCAATTTTTTTTCATTTCATGTTAATGTACACAACAAATGGAACATCTACAGAATTAAACATCTCAGTCGAGTTCAAAGGGGGTTGTCATCCATTTGAGATTTGGTGAGCTTATTTCTGCGTCTGATACATTCAGAAAAATAGATAAGCTCCCAAAATGTGTCTAATCTGTTGAGCTTAGTGCTAAGAGTCTTGCACTTAAAGAACTTGTAATCTGAGAACAAAAGATCTTTCAATGCAATCACTGTTGGCTGAATCTTTCGTTTTACTTGAAATGATTCAGAAAGAAAAGTGGAGTAACATCTCTGAAAACAATTCCGAGTTGGACACGAGTTATTTAGGCTCAAGTGACAGTAATTCTGATGATGATTGATGCTAAAATGCAGTACATGATGCAGATGTTTTATGTTAGCATACACCTCCATGCCAGAAAAAAATGTTTGTGAGTCAAGGTGGAAAAAAATCACAAAAAAAAAAAACCTTCATTAAAAATTTATAAACCAAGGCTTTTATTAGTCGAGGTATTACTTATTTGAATATTCTTATACCAATCCTGTATGGTACGTGTTAGGCTATTTCCCACTTTTCCAAAGCAGTCTATTCTGGATAAAATAGGTTTTCCCACATCTACTTTAAATTAAGTAATTGTGAAAATGTTCACTTTTGAAAATACACTCCTCATTTGTAGTAGTACTTTTCCTTGCACTGTGCTACATTTGCTCACAAGGAAGTTTGCATTTGAATGCATAGAAACCCTGTTAGAATAGGACCACCATATCTTTAGAATACAAATGCTCATGTGCATGGTTCAAGCACTTGATACAGCTTGTAGAATCCGATCAAAATGGTAGAGTTGCATGAATCAAGATGATGATCTTGATGAAAAAAAAAAATGCGTCTGTAAAAGAGGGTTGACCATAAACAAGGGGTGCACATTAGAGCACTAATTTCTATGGTTGGGCAGATAGTTGGAATTTGCCTGAAAATCAGAAATAGATTGAGCAAGTTACACTCATCTATAGACCATGAAAGCAGTTTAAGAACTACCGTATATTCTCATGTATAAGCCAAGTTTTTTGTTGAAAAATTAGTTCCTTAATTTTGGGGGCCAGTTTACGCACGGGTCAGTTTTTGAGGAGAAATATCGATCCCCACACTTTACCAAATCATATAGCTACATGATCTCAGCATGGCTAGTTTGAAGATCTGCTATGCCACAGGCTAATTTAGAATGGTGTCAATAATCAGTAGAGTAACTTTTACAGAACCAATGATGTTGTTAAGTTAAAGCTAAAAAATTGAAAATGGCATTGGCATGGATACCTGGTCAACTAATGCAGATTTTACAGCCTTTAGATGTGAGCATCAACAAGCCTTTCAAAGATTATTTGAAGAATTTATGGAACGAATAGGTTAGTTCCCAAGATTAAGAAACAACAAAAAGTGGTGCCTTAAAGAAACTCAACATTTGCCTAAATGTACCAGCAGGTTCACAAGGAGCAAAATTCTGTTTGGACTGAAATGATCAGATTTTTAAAAAAGTGTTGCATGAGTAAAGCGATGGATGGAACTGAAGACAACATCCCTCTTTGAAACTGACAACAGCAATGACAGCACAGTTGAGGATGAAAACAGATGGCACACCATATGATGACAATATGACGACTTAGCTTTTCGATTTTTTAATTGTAACATTTATCAATCATTTGTAATTGTAACATTTATTTCATGTGAAAATATAAGAATTTTTGTCTCCTCTAAAATTCGCTGATTTTTTTGGTGTCGACTTGTACACAGGTTTTCATTTTATTGTTGTTTTGGGGTCCTGAAGTGAGTTGGCTTATATGCACGAATTTAAGTGGTAAAACAATTGAGTTTGAAATGAAAGCAATTTTAAGACAATTTGAAGATTGCATGTGAAACTAGTACATACCATATTTTAATATGTAATAAGGAACCCCCCTTTTTTTTAAAATTAAAAATAGGTGGTTTCTTATACATGGATTGTATTATATATAATAACGTATTACTCAATTCCTGGAAATTTATGATGAGAGTAAATCTAATGATGATGGTTGGTGTAGCTGATTGTGATGTATCAGATGAGAGCAGTGAGGGTTTTTATAATGAATAAAATACTTTTTTCATACCTTAAAATAAAAAAATATCTTTGAAACCTTTTTTTTTATAAATTTAAAGCTTAAAAAATCAGGAGGGTTCCTTATACACATTGAAATACTTTATTTTTGTACAATTTAATTCGCAATGGAATGCTACCAGAAAAAAAAAACTAATTATTTTTTTGTAAATAAGCTGCAATGCAGAAAAAATAGCCATAAGAAAGCTGCAAGTTATTTTCATTTAAGAACTGTCAAAACACTAAAAATTTGAATAAAACTTTGTACACATTTTGCTTGAGTGTTTTATAATGATATTGATTAAGACATTAGACATTATCCTGGAATTGAAAAAAAGAATTTTTTCTAACCTTAATGAAAATAAGAACACAATTTTTTAAATAATTCATTAGAGTCCCTTGTATTAGGAATGAGCTTTATTGAATAAGCCATGGCTTTTCGAAGTAGCTGCTTGCTTCCCAACGTAACTTATCAAGTATCTGGTTGCAGTTGAAAAGTATATTGAAGCATTGTGAAATTTTAAACAACTCATATTTATACCCAAATAGGAATGGTCTGTACATTATAATAATCAGAACGAACCGGTGCCTCCAAGGTATGATGTGAATGCGCCAGATCTGTATATTCCATGTAAGTTTTCTTATTTAGCTAGATTTTATAGAAATTTGATAGTTTCTCTAAAAATATTTTTGTGTATATAAATGACTTAAATTTATCTGACTGTGGCTTTTGTCCTAACTTAATTACACAGGCCTATAATGCATATTTTCACATGATAAAGCTAAATTAGGTTGATATAGTGAAGCCATGGCCATCAGATTAAAAGAAAAACGTGAAAGAAGTTTATGATCAAGGGAAACAGGGAAGTCAGTGGTAGCTTATCATCTAAAAAACCAGCTTAAAGTCAAATTCTCTGAGACCTGGGTACTGACAATTGAAGACAGCTTCTTTCCTCAATTGAAGGGCTTGCCGCAAGAGAGGGTTAGCTCCATTTTTGACTCTTTTGAGTTATGCCCATTTTCTTGTTAAAAAAAATGAATAAATCTTTTTTTTTTTGTTTGGTGTAAGAGGAAGATAACTCCAGCAGCTAGTTCCCATGTTTTTCAGTAGATAGAACTAACACCATGGTAGCTTTGGGCCAAGGAAGGGAGGAGTAAAACTTTCCCTTCTTATCCAACGTAGGTCTGCTATGCTTCTGATGTGATTTCAGGGCGAAATAACTGGGTTTGGACTTCAAATAACAAACACTTTATTTTGTTCTTACTCTCTAAATACCCAAGGAACACCGTCATGTCTCTTTGAGTTGAAATTTCAGAATAACAACAACCTATTGGATAATTCTTCATCTCCTGTTCAATGGCAGCCTTTTAGAATCACAGATTTATGCTCATGAAGCATTGGTTAACCAGTCACACATGTCATGGACAATCATTCTAATAGTGGGAATGGCATCTATAGTCATTGTGCAGATTTTTGGTTCATTCACCATTCTGTCTAAAGGTATGTCTGAATGTATCAGTTCAATGTTTGAAGAAAACAAAACCGTAACACCCCCCCCCCCTATTATTGCTTTGAATACCCACAGATTCCACTTTGCGATTTAAGTACTTATATGTCTGACTTATATGGCCATGATGACCAGTCAACCAAGGCAAAGTAGTGCCCTTGCAGCTGGAAAACCAAGTACATACTGTGAAGTCACAAAATAGCCTTCATTTAAAGATGTAGAGCCTGGGAGTGATCGTTTTAATCATAATGTCATGGTTAATAAGAGCACTGGACTTGGTTCTGCATCAGGTATCACATTTTTTACAAGTGACAAATCTGGAGACCTGGCTACATTTTGTATATGGAATTTTTTCGATTAAATACAGTATTTGAAAAGGCATTTGTATAATTACTATTTGTTTCTTTGAAATTATATTTTTCTATTGATGCATGTTTTTTTTTTCTTCGGAATGCATTCGATCAGTCCAATGTGGTAAGCTCATAAAGTTTGGGATTGAGGGCAACTTGTTGAATTGGACAGAATTGTGGTTGAGAGATAGTTCACAACGGGTTATGGTGAACAGGGAAATTTCTGATTTGACAGGTGTGAAAAGGGGAGTCCCTCAAGGAAGTGTCCTTGGGCCCATACTTTTTCACTTTTTATAGATAAACGTGATGAGGGTGTCGCTGGGATTGTTAGCAAATTTGCCAGATGACGTGAAGCTAATGGAGGTGGGGGGTTAGTCGAAAGTTCAAGTGATGGGGAGATGCTCCAGACAAACTTGAATATGATTGCAGCATGTGATGATGAATGGCACATGACTTTTGTTGTTGATAAGTTCATTACCACTTATTTTGGTTCAAACAATCCACTTTTCACTTATGAGTTGAATGGTATTACTACCCAGGATGCAACTAGGGTCACAGATTTGGGAATTCTCATCGACGAGCGGCTTAGGTTTTCTGAACATTATTTAGCAGGGGTCAGAACAGAAAATAGAATGCTTGGTTTCATTTTCAAAAAAGTCTCTTTGTGTTGTCCTAAGGTCATTCTTTCCACTTTTCAGAGGCTTAATTTGTCCTGCATCAGAGTATGCTGTAAGGTTTTGGAGACGACCACCTACAAAAGGACATGGTTGAGGGGGAGTGTGTGCAGAGAAGACCTGTGCGTGCTCTTATTTGCACACGGCTTGAGTTATGAAGAGAGACTTCATTTTTTTAATATGTTTACATTAGAGGAACACGGTGTCTGGAGGATATGATCAATGTTTAGGATTTTCAATGGGATGGATAGGATGGACCATGAATTATTAATACGACATCAATCAACTGCTTTGACAAGGGGTCACCAGTATCATTTAATAAGGGACAATTCCAGGTTGTGGTGTTGCAGGGAATTTTTCTCTAATAGGGTAGAATAGCTTACGTACGGGGGTTGTGAATTTTGACACGATTTACACATTTAAAAAGAATTTTGATAAACATAGTGGGATCAATTGGGAGAATCTATCTCTGTACTTAAGAATAAGGAACCAAAATCTCTTTTATTATGGACAGTCAGTGCATTATATATTACTAATTATTAGTTTTTCTTTTGTGATATATGCTTTTGTATTGGCTTGCTTTGTTTTATATTCGGCATCCATATTTTTATGGACATTTTTTCAGCCATCTCATTGGGCAATTTTCCTGTTGTGGCCTTTGTGTTTGTATTAGATGTATTGTCCATTAGATGTATTTTTTTCCTTCTAAATGAAGGATGAATCTTGATTGAACCCACATTTCTGTTTCCCTTTTTTTCAGCGATGGCTTTTGTAACATATATATTAGCTGCTGGGTACATCTTAGGATCTCAAAACAGGTATATCAATAGTTTAAAATTATTTTGGACAGCTGTTTTTTAATACGTGAAACTGCCGAAATTTCTATTTAGACTTATCTGTGCATATGTGATATTTTTTTTTACATTTTGGTTAACATGATTGATCTATCTCATAGGTTCACACCGGAGCAGCTGGGTATGCAAGCGAGTTCTGCAATGGGATGGTCCATGGTTGAGATCTTCATCTTGTTTCTGGCGTTATATGTATTGAATGCTCTGTCGTCGCTGAAAGTTCTTGACTTGATTGCGTTCTGTAGCTACAAATATGTATGGTATGTATCAATGTGGATTGTATTTTTTTTTCTTAATGCTTTATGCTTAATCGTTTCAGTGGTTTTGATATGAACAGTTTAGTATGAATGTGCATTAGGCCAGGATTATACCATAAAAATTATTTTTTTAACTTGACAAATGAAACCCATAAGTGTATTGGTTGCATTTGCTCGAATTTAGCTGATAGGCTTTTTGGTTGTATTTTTCCAGTTTTATAAAAGAACATTTATTGTGTATATCAAGCCTAAGACTGGAAGTTGTAGAAGGGCTACTACAGCCCTTATTGTTGGTATGAGTTACTTGGAGAGAAAGATGATCTCAAAGAGCTTTCAATATTCTGAATATGAAAACAAACCATGTCATTTACGAATTGTTATCATATTTTTTCAGAGATAATTTAGCATTATGTTTGTTAATGATGAGATACAATTGTTGAACTGTATGCACTATACACGGCCACAACTAGGGCTGCCCTGGATGCTGAACTAGAAGGGAGAGGGGTGACATTCATCATTTTTAACTGTTCCTTCTACATTACACAAGGGCATCAAAATGCATGCTGGCCAACGGCCGACTCAACACAAGGCCAACAAAGCTAGATCACATGACTTTATCCATCCAACCTAAGGAATATATTCCCTGCAAATATGAGTATTCTCTACAAATATAATTTTATTCCCTACGTTCATCCCCAGCGTGTCAGACAGAATGTGTCGTGTGATCAAGCACATCAAGTCGGCATGCCAAAGGATCTGATGGATAAAACCACATGATCTCTAGCTCCGTTGGCCGACAAAGTATCTAGTTGCAGCCCTGGTACTACAGGCAAATGCACTTAAATCAGTGTTTCCCAAAGTGGAGAATATTACCCCCTGAGGGACAATGGAATGGGTCCAAGAAGGTGGGGGGGGGACTATATGGGTTCAGTTTAGGATCCTATAGGTTAACTTGGAAGAGATGAGAAAAACATTTCTTGAAGAGATGAAACAAATTTTGGGAAACAATGCTCAAATGGTGGTCAAGATTTGTTTAATTGTTAGGGGGGTGGATCAAATAAGGCATCACAAACTTGACACCGCCTTCCCCAAGAAGACAACATGCTTTTTTGATCCCTTTGGTGCAGTGATTATCAAACTTTTACTACGTGCTGCTTCCTTGTAATGATGTTCATTCCATGGCTCCTAAGAATAGTCTAAAAATCAAGAACTTCAAAGCCCCAAACAGGGGCACTTATCAATGTCATTGGCAAGCCGTGATGCTTGGGACAAAGGTTGGCGATGTCCCCTAAGAGCTGTGATTCACACTTTGAGAACCATTGCCTTGGGGTGTTGAGCTATCGAGGTTTCACTCAGAGCTGGATTTAGGCAGATGTGAAGAATGCAGTTGCTCTAGGCCACTAAATTTTAGGTGCCACAAAACAGTATAAAATACTTTGATTACATTTTGACTTTAAAATTCTTAACTTGACATTAACAAAGCAAATAGGTTGAAATTCTGTCAAAAACTCAGACATCAAACCCTATAACCTAGGGTTTTCACAGTTCCTTCTCTCCAAGCCAAGAGACAAATGCTGGTGGATCTATTGTGCTGAGAGTTGGACCAGTGGAGGTGTAAAATATTTGTTTGAAATTATTCAAAATTACACAAGGGAGGCATAAAGCATGCTTTTCCCAGCTGAAAGTATTTAGTTTTGGCCCTGGGTAAACAATCAGCTCTCTAGCACCCAACCAAATTTAAGTATTCTGGGGCCCCACAAGGGTGAAGCTGACAAGGATCCAGCCCGGGACAATTCTCATTTTTTTTTCCACGCTGTCAATTAACTAAAGAAAGGCCTGTGAAAAGTCTGGCCTATGGGCCTGCAAAAGATCTCGGCCTAGTGGCCCAACTCCAGGTTGTGGGAACCATGGTCTGGGGGCAAGGATTTTTTTTCATGACCTCCAAGTACAGTAGTTCAATATTCATTCTGGGATGCCAATATAAATCAGCCATGCATCAGGATCTTCATGTTGCGAAACCCGTTTTAGAGGGCCGCAAAATACTTAAGTCTGTCTTTGGTTCCTCTGCATATTAATTAAAAAAGTCCAGAATTGTAGTACAACAGTTACTGGAAGAGCAGCTGGCAGTTGTTTCTTCATGCATACCATTTTTATTTTCTGTAGCATGGTTGCTGTATTGCTGGGATCTGCCATATTTAAGTCAGCTGGGTACTATTCGTTGCTCGCTTACAGCAGTATTTCGCTTGGATTCTTTCTGGTAAGTTTAACGATGAATTTCTTTTTATTTTGGATTAAAAATGTGTCTGGGCAATAGTTGTTTATCCATTCTGATTTCAATCACGAGAAATGTGTGGCTACCTTCAAGTAGATTAAACCTAACGAGTTCAAAGAAAAAAACAAACGTTTCAAATTATTATAAACCAAAAAGGTCTGTTTCCTTAAACTTTATTCAGACTTCACCAATGATGGCTATGAAAAGTACATTCAGTGAAGCATCTACATAACAATACTCAAAGGGACATATCAAATATCATTTTTCAAATAAGTTATTGTTATAGATAGAATATAATAACACACTGTGAAAACTGCATCAAGACCAGAGATTAATATAAGCGATATTGTTGTAGAGGGTATCATTATGAGAATTTTCACAGTATTTGATGGATTACACTCCTTGCCATTACACATATCGTCTCCCAGAAGCGTGGGAGAAGCCAGAAGCCTCGTGCCAGAAGCGTGAATGTGTACATTTTTATGTTGTAGGTTCATCAGCTGGTTGAGTACCTTATTTTGTCAGGAACACGGATGTTTAAGCCCCCCCTCCATTGAAACACATGTTACAAAGCATTTTAGGGAAATAATGCTCGTAGGGTAACATGGGGAGAATAAACATTCAAATGTCATTTCCCATGTTTTAGAAATTTCTACATTCATACTTCTGACATTGGGGGGGGGGGGGGGATATGTAATATAACTTACAGAGCGAACATGACCTAATCCCTAATCTGTCAAATGGAAGAGGATGACATATGAGCCCAAGGGGAATATGAATCTCTATAATCCTGTCCTAAGCCTAACCGTATTTGAGTTATGGTGGGTAACGAAAGAAAAATGCAACAAGTTAGAAAAAAAAAACCCAAATTCATGAAAAGAGGTATTTGGGCTCAAAATACCCAAATTCATGGTAGAGGTGGTATCACTTAATAGGATTTTTTCTGCAATAGCAACTTGTTGCTAAAATCTGCAACCGGAGATTCCAAAATCTTGCTGAATATTTAATTCGACAAATGTTGATTTCACTGATGTATTGCAAACAAAAACCTGAATTTCTCCTGAACTAGAACACTAGTATGACTTATTGCAGGTTCTTTCAAAAGCTGTTGCAAATGGACAAGTATTTTGTAAATTTGACCGATTCTAGCTAGAAGGATGTTTGGGGAATTGGTGATTGCAGTGTGGCGACATTTCAATTTCATATTCTGCCAATCTTTCAGTGCTTTTAGCTTGCTATCAAATCCAGCTATTCTGATGAGAATGGTGTCACTTATTGGGTTTTTTCTGAATTTTTTTAAATATATATATATGCATAGTTTGTGTGCATACACGTTTTTCAGAAACTTCACAAATTTGGGTTGATGCATTTTTCTCGTATAATCTTTTCTCCATCATAACTCAAAAACTGTTAAAAATAGGACACTATTTTACTATGGTTTTTTATATTCCTCTTGGGCTGATCAATCACCCCCCTTTCATTTGGCAGAATAGGTCACATTCACTCTGTATATGATATCTGATACTACTTTTGTCTTGAAAATTTCTCGTTCATGTATCGTTTTGGTTCTACATTAGTTGAGGACTTTACGGATGATGATCCTACCAAAGACGACGCCTGATCATTATTCAAGTAGTGGGAGACACAACTCATACCTCCTCCTTGCCATCTGCATCGTTCAACCATTGATGATGTATACATTGACTCATCATTTAGCTCTGGCTTCTGTACCCAACAGTGTGTGATTATTTACATTAAAGTATTTATCTTTGCAAATTATTCGTCTCTGAGAATTTTTGTGAATTTTTTTTTTTGTTGCATTCATTGTGTATGATGGGTAGTATTATCAAAAGATTGTATTACATCTGCTGACAGACAATTAATAAGTATTGAAAATGCATTATTTCTCTCCTTCAAAGGTTTCACTGTAGTTGAAAGGATATATATATTCCGATATAGTTTCATAAATTGGTCACATTATAAAATAAAGATGTAATTCGCTTAACGCAACAAATTAATTCTACAAAATAATTACGCAGGCAAAATTGTATAAAGTGAATTGAATTTAACATGTGAGTAAGGGGTTTTCTTCAGAGGTTAAGAAAAAAAAATTAAGGCAACTGACTGTGCTGGGCACTTTTAAAACACTGATTTTTACAAAGCAAGCGAGTTTGAATCAAAATACTGTATAAAATAAGAAAATCCAGTGAAATATCTTTAAAACTTTTTGAGATATTCTAAATCAGTGGTTCTCAACCTATTTTTGTCCATGGCCCCCTTTCAACCATTTCGCATTCCTATGCCCCCCCCCCCCATTTTTCCATTAGAAGATAGTTATTCAAAAATTGTCTGAAGTATATAAATATGTTTGAATTTAATTTGATTAATTTTTAATTTATGAAAATAACGAAGGAGCCAAATAAACGTAATAAAATACAGTAAAAAAATAAAAATAGAATAAATTATTTTCAATCAATGTAAATTCTGCGCTTGCAGATGACACAATGTCATCAAGTTGCTGTAAATATAAATACAACGCCACAACAGGCAAAATGCCCAACGAGGTGGCTGAGAAAAAGATGCCCATAAAAATATGGATGTCATATATTTCAAAAATACAGCAACCCAATTAAAAATGCAATTAACAAAAATTATAAACAATATATATATACATGATTAAATATTATACAATGCCCATAAAGAATACTTATGGTTGTCTTATTCTAAGTATGGATAGCTTCTCGATTTACCCTAACATGTTTATCGTATTTTTTCTTAAACGTGTCAATTGTGTTACAATTTACTACCTCCGGGAGTAAGCTATTCTATTTATTAACAGCCCTATTAGAGAAAAATTCCCTGCGACACCATAACCTTGCATTGTCCCTCACCAATCGATATTGTTGTCCCCTTGTAAAAGCAGTTGATTGGCAGTGTACTAAAAGTTCATGGTCCATCCTATCCATCCCATTGAAAATTTTGAACACTTCGATCATATCTCCTCGACACCTGCATTCATCCAATGTAAACATATTCAAAAAATGAAGTCTCTCTTCATAACTCAAGCCCCGTGTGCCAACAAGGACAAGCGTAGCTCTTCTCTGCACAACTTCAACCAAGTCTATGTCCCTCTGTAGGTATGGTCTCCAAAACCTTACAGCATACTCCAGTCCAGGACGAACTAAGCCTCGAAAAAGCGGAAGAATGACTTTAGGAGAACGTGAAGAGACCTTTTTGAAAATGAGGCCGAGCATTCTATTCGATTTTTTTACCACCGCTGAACAATGTTCAGGAAACCTAAGCCGCTCGTCACTGAGAATTCCAAAATCGGTGACCCTAGTTGCATCCGGGATAGTGACACCATTCAACCGGTAAGAGAACCGTGAGTTGTTCGAACCAAAATGAACGAACATGCACTTATCAATGCTAAACGTCATGCTCCATTCATTTGCCCATTCTGCAATCCTGTTTAAGTTGGTCTGGAGCAGCTCCCTATCGCATTGATTTCCGATTACTCCCATTAGCTTCACAGCATCTGTGAATTTGCTAGTAATCTTATCGATAAAAAGTGAAAAAAGTATGGGGCAAAGGACACTTCCTTGAGGAACTCCACTTGTGACGCCTGTCCAACCAGAGAATTCTCCGTTCACCATAACTCGTTGCGACCTATCTCTTAACCACGATTCTTCTATTCAATTCAGCAAGTTGCTCCCAATTTCAATCTCGTGTAAACGCTTCAAGAGTTTACCATGTTGGACCCGATCGAATGCCTTCTGGAAATCAAGGTAAAAAAACATATACATTTTGGGTGGTGTAGCAGTAGTAGGTAGGGCCTCCAAAAAATGGCTCGGGGATCCATGATGTTCTTAAGTCAGCCACCTCGTTGGACAATTTGCCTGTTGTGGCGTTGTACACTGCTGGCCACCGTAAATGCAACACCCTGAAGGAAGCATGCAAATAATATGAAATTTACAACATGCATTAGCGGAGGTGAGATATGCAAATGATTAGAATTTCAGCGCCGACGCACATCACGCGCGCCTGTGGCGACACTTCAAAGCGCTATTTAAGGCTTGGAGATTTCGACGATTTGAAGTACGGCAATTGTGTTTTTCTTGTGGTTTTTTCAAAAAAACGATCAATTATGCCACGTAGAAAACAGCGATCATCTTTTGATCAAGTATCCGAGTTCAACAGAGGAAGGATAGTGGCCTACCGAGATTGTGGATTATCTTTCAGGGAAATCGGTAGTCGTGTTGGACGAAACCAAACACCTGTAATGCGGATATGTGATCGTTGGATGCAGAAGGGTACGACGGACCGACGTGTTCGATCGCATCCACCTCAGTGCATCACTTCACGTGATGACAGGCGTATTGTGCGTATGGCAGTGACGGATCGCTCAGCCACATCACGAACCATAGCACAGCACATTCAGTCTGTACCGCATCATCCAGTGTCTGCGCGTACCATTCGACGCCGTTTACAGCAGAGTGGTCTGTCCGCAAGACGTCCATTGCTTCGTCTACCCTTGACGCAGAACCACAGACGTCTCCGCCGCCAATGGTGCGATGAAAGAAGGATGTGGACGGCACAATGGAATGAAATTGTCTTTACTGACGAGTCACGCTTCTGTCTGCAACACCACGATGGTCGGATTCGAGTCTGGAGACACCGTGGAGAGAGGATGCTGAACAGCTGCGTTATGCACCGCCACACTGGTCCTGCACCGGGTATTATGGTATGGGGCGGTATTGGATATCACTCTCGCACTCCTCTAGTACGCATTGCCGGTACTTTAAAAAGCCAGCGCTACATCTCCGAGGTGTTGGAGCCAGTTGTCCTTCCTTACCTTCAGGGCTTGCCCACAGCCATATTTGAACAGGATAATGCGCGACCACACGTGGCACGCATTGTCCAAAGGTTCTTCGTCAATCGCCAGATTGAATTGCTTCCCTGGCCAGCTCGCTCTCCGGATCTTTCGCCGATGGAAAACATGTGGTCCATGGTTGCTCAACGATTGACCCAGATTACATCCCCAGCTGCCACACCAGATCAACTTTGGCAACGCGTGGAAGCTGCTTGGTCTGCTGTACCCCAAGAACACATCCAAAGTCTCTTTGAATCAATGCCGAGGCGTGTGGCAGCGGTGATCTCCAACAATGGCGGCTACTCTGGCTACTGATTTTGGCAGGAACCAAACTTCACAGAAGTCTATAAATTTAATCATTTGATGCTTGGTCAACATGTTATCTACAAAATAAATATTGTTGCGATATCTCTTGTCTTTCTTGGTGTTGCAATTTGGGTGGCCAGCAGTGTATTTGTATTAGATCAGTCGACTCCACCTGTGACGCTGGGGGGGGGGGGGCCCGTATCTCCGCCCATGAGATAAAGGTTACGCACGCTATCCGTGAACCGGCTATATTTCCGTAATCGGGTTTCGTGCCAACTTGGCGAAATCTCTGTAACAAGTTTGGCGAGTTTCATATTACCCATAATTCCTCAAGAATTATAGCTATGGTAACCCTAATAAGACGTGGAGCAATGATATTCCCTAAATTATTAATTTTTGATCATGCCACGCACTGAAACTAACTTTAATTGTTATATATAATTACCTTTCATCAATTTTATGATAAATAATCTTTTATTGAAGTGATGAATTTAAACTAAAGGTAATATGAGCGTTTTAATCTGGCTATATATTCTTCCACAGGGGCGCCATGTTTCTTTTTTTGTTGACATCTGGAATTCGGACGCCCTTGACCACCTGTGCGGCTTTGACGAATCAAATACTTGAATTTCGCTGTATTTTATGGTATTTATAACCACGACAGCGATTGGCCAGACTGTGACGTCACTTGATTAATATGAATAACATTAATTTATTACATAATAATATTAATTATTATTTAATGAAATAAATATTCTAAAAAAAACAGTATAAAGGTAATTATACAGTTTATAAAGATTATTTTATCCTTACTGGATTACAGATCTCTTGGTGCTGTTGGAACAAAGTCAATAGTTACCCAGGGCGACCGAGCGTAGCGAGGGAGCTGTGCCCCGCGACCCCCACGCCCGAAGGGCGGGTCGCCGCAGCCTGCTGCGGCGAGGGAGCGAGCGGGAAGCGGATATATCCGCGGCGCAAGCGAAGCGCGCCGCGTTACTTGTTGGTCGATTTTCTTGCTACAGGGGTTTTCTACAGGTATCATGGTCATTTTATCAAGAATGACCATGAATGACCATCTTGCTTGATCCAATCAAGCAAGAGAATCGACCAACAAGTAACGCGGCGCGCTTCGCTTGCGCCGCGGATATGTCCGCTTCCCGCTCGCTCCCTCGCCGCAGCCTGCTGCGGCGACCCGCCCTTCGGGCGTGGGGGTCGCGGGGCACAGCTCCCTCGCTACGCTCGGTCGCCCTGGCTAACTATTGACTTTGTTCCAACAGCACAAAGAGATCTGTAATTCAGTAAGGATAAAACCCGACGAAAGGAATGTACCGACAGTCCAATGAAGTAATTAATAACAATAATAACTTATAATTACTGACTATAAATATAACATAGGTTATATACATCAAAATAATAATTATTATAATAATATTTCTTAGTTTTATTATATTAATTTGTATTTCTTATTATTACAGTATAAATTACTAATTACAATTGTTAATAATAACATTTATAATAAATATAAATTATTATTAATTATCTGACATAATAAATCAATTTCAATTCATTAGTTCTCATTTAATTGTAAAATCGACCTTTTCTGCATATTCGTGACGTCACATAGAGCTGTTCTAACACAGCTACCACATATAAGCAAGTATCACACGTTGGCGAGAAAAAAAATCCGCCAAGTTGGCACGAAACCCGATTACGGAAATATAGCCCGTGAACCATAGAGGGTGCGATGTACAAGTACGCTTTTTTCGAACAAAGGGTATGACGTCGTGCACAACAGAGGACAGCTTCGTACTAAATTCTTCCCATTGACTTACCACCCCTACTGATTCCAACCAGTCTTTGAAAACTTCCTCTCAAAACATCAAAGTTGGTTCTTCGAAAACAAGGAACCAGTCTTTTGTTATCGACCTTACCCGAGGAAAAGTTGCAGTGAAATCTGACTATACGATGATTACTGAAAGAAAACTCTTCCCCTACCGAAACATGTTCAACTAGATCCTCAGAACTAGTAAGAACTAAATCCAAAATAGCAGTACCCCTTCTGATACATGCTGATACAAAAAATTTTCGAGCACCAACTTAAGAAAGTCTCTTTCAAACTGATCTCTAGATGAAAGGTTCACCTAATCAATACCTGGGTAATTGAAATCCCCTAGTATGAGAACCCTCTTACGCTTACACATGTAGGAAAATTCACCATGGATGAAATTTGTATTATTTCAAATTAGTTTATTTTTGTGTAAATGATTATGGTTTCGTTGAGAAAATGTCAGTTGTGGCTTCCAAAATACGCACTCTTGTAGTGATAAAAATCACAAAAAGTGATAGCAAGCAGTTTTATTAATTTTATTCTCTTCATGCGGATAAAAGTAGTTAAGAGTAGCCACACAAATGAATCACAATTGAAAAGTTCAACCTTTCACATCGTTTTCAACAATAATACATGTACAGGGTGATCAGCGAATAAGCCCTTATTTCAAAATTAAATATGTCTACAACAAAGATCAATAGAATTATGCGGTAAACGGTACGTTTATTAGCAAAACTGTAAGAATGTTATACAGAAATTTCGAAAATTTAGTTTTTTTTTAATTTTTTAAAATTTAAAAAAAAAACCGGAGATTTTGGGGTTCCGAAAATCCTCATTTGTGTGAAGAGAAACCACTGCATTCGCCTAAAGTTACTGCATGGGCTGCGGTATGCGCCATGTGTGCTGACAAATTGTTCCAAAATTGTAACGTAACGTTCAGTAGTAATCGTTTCTCGCACGAAGAAGGGGCGATAATGCCTCTGGCGCATACCGCAGCCCATGCAGTAACTTTAGGCGAATGCAGTGGTTTCTCTTCACACAAATGAGGATTTTCGGAACCCCAAAATCTCCGGTTTTTTTTTTAAATTTTAAAAAATTAAAAAAAAACTAAATTTTTGAAATTTCTGTACAACATTCTTACAGTTTTGCTAATAAACGTACCGTTTACCGCATAATTCTATTGATCTTTGTTGTAGAGATATTTAATTTTGAAATAAGGGCTTATTCGCTGATCACCCTGTATCAAGGATATAGGTTCATGTTGTAGCCCTACTATAAACTTTAAAAAAATGAACTAAAATAGGTGTGAAAAATATTTAAATATTTGTTTGAAACATTCATTGCAGAGAAATCATGTACGCAGTCACAGGGCCGGATTAACCATTAAGCAAAATAAGCGGTTACGTGCCCTGTGCGACCGTGCTCTGTGCGACCAAGATAAATATCGTCGTGCCCTGTGCGACCAAATCCTTTTCTATTGTTCACTTCCACAACAAGGGGCCATCCCTTATGTCGTGGCATTATAATTGAATTCCTATTCTATTTCTGTAATCCATCTACTACAGAGATTATGTAACATTTAGTTTAGTATGTGATGGAAAGCAAAAAATATTTTTTTTAATTTATTTAAAATCGTTTTTATATTTTTTATACCGTTCAAATCGTATGAACGTCATCGTCGTTCATCGAGACGAAAACTTGAATATCCATCTTGAGAGTAACATTATACAGTAAGACTTCAGTATAACGTTGACCACGTTTAACGTCACCCCGCCTATAGCGTCAGTTTTTTTTGGTCCTGTTAGTACAATTTGTAAAAAATTTTATTCGTTATTATGTCACCCCGCTTATGAAGTCATTTTTATTCGGCCCCGAGGCGGGACGTTATACCGAAGTATGGCTGTAATATCAATTAAGACAGTTATTTCCAACGGTGTGTTGCGTGTCACGTTAGGGTACTTAGAGATCAGAAAGGGTTGCTCGCTAAGTTCTTCAGATATTATTTTCATAACTTAGGGTTTACGCTCACCAAAAAGTTCCTGTGGAGAACATAATATTTAAAATTCAGCCCATCACATCGTTTGACAAGCTGTTTTCTTACTAGACTCCAAAGACAGTTGCGGTAGTATAACAACTTGATGAAAATGAGTAAAAAAGTAGGTCGAAAATTTATTATCCGTTTATCTTGAAAATATGTTCATATTTGACGATTTCGATGAGAAGATGACTAGTTCAATGTTTCACAAATACTTTCGCTACAGACAATTCGATAACATAACATAGGAAAAACTCAGTCATTAGTCATTACAGTTTTGTGAAAACTTAAAAAGTGTGAAAAGATTTTCTGAAGAATTTGGCGATGGGACAAAAAAAGGTTGGGAAACTGATCTAGTGCAAAATAGAAGTTTTGTTACAGATTCATAAAAGGTGACCAAACGTCCCGTTTTCAAGGACAGTACCAGTTTATAACTAATGTTTAGAGGTGTCGCGAGTTCCGATATCCGTTTCGTCCATGTCAGAAACTTTCCTGACACAGGGGGTACTACAGAAATGGCAACATGACCACCGAAAAAGATTGCTGCAGCAGAGTCCCACATCGATTGGTTAGTGCATCAACTGTTCGGTGAGTATGAAAAAAAAAGTCCGTCGTTCTGAAAATCGGCAATAAATTGTAGGTCCTGGTCTAATTAGCCCTCGTGTGCAGAAAATTACCGTGGTTCGACAAAAATGATCAAATGACATTTTGAGCTTCTACAAATCGCTGTAGAAAAAAATTATTTCAGGAGAAAAAATCATTCATCATGGCGTGGTGATCATATTTCGTTAGAAAAAGATGGAAAATTACAATTTCATAAAGAAAATACGGGACATCACTGAAGAGGTTGGCAAAACTACCAACTGTTTGTTTTAAAATTTCTGAAAAATTAACGAGGGGTGAGCAATGACGGGATAATAGAAATCGCAGCGAATTGAACTCTAATTAACCGAAAAAATGTTTAGTATGGAAAATACACGAGATGAGAATTTAATAATTATCTAAATATTTTATAAATTATAAAAATTACCTTCATTCACAATTTCAGTAGAAATTTTAAATTCAAATTAACATTGATGGAAATATATAGGAAAATTGTATAAAGTCGGAACGGCCAAATTTACGTGAAAGTACGAGAATGTCCCGTAAAATAAAGGACACGTGGTTACCCTACTGATAATATGCTATAAATTAGTGTAAAGTTGAAAAACGCGATTTATACTTTTAATACTATTTCTATGGTTGTCATGTAGCCTTCTACACTTATTATAATAAAATTATTTTTCAATTATGCTGATATATGTGGGATGACTATACGTCCTGTATTTCTCGGAACATCCCCGTATTTTCACGTAAGTTTTACCATCCCGACTTCTTGGGGGGAAAAAAAATGTCCCGTTTTTTCTCTGGCATTTTTCAATCAAGCCAACTTGAATTTTTATTCTTCATTGAAATCAAGTACTAAAACTATCTTCCTAACTCATAAACTATAATACGATTATTACGACTATAAATAAGAATATTCATCTTGAATATGGCCCGTGATACACACGCTACTAAGTAGCACGAAAGTGGCATGCTTTCGTGCTATTTGTAACATGTGTATCACGGGCCTATTTCCCCGTAGTTTTTCTTGAAGAATTGATTTCAATCCACCGTCTTTTACTGATAAATACACTGTCTTGAAATCTATGGCAATAATAAAATATGATTTTCAAATGTTTCAATCTATCAAAATTGTAGAACTTCTCCAGCAGTGACATTCAGAATTTTAAGTGAAAATTTTTCATTTTATCTCGAATGCAATTTAAACTCAGCAGAGAACTGGTTACGCAATTTCTCGGTTAATAGTGATGGATTCAAACAATGAGGAATAATGTTTGCACATAATCAAGACTTGAAATAGATTCTTTTACATGTAAATTTGCGGATGCGCCCACGAAAGCATACCCGAATTTTTTGTAATTTTTTACTTTTCCTCACGAAATTGAGGAATCAAACTACACTAAATTATTAATGTAGCTCAATGAATTGAAACATTTCCACGCCTTCTCCTCCCCCCCGTATCTCCAGCCATGTTGGCATTGCAGTCAGAGTCGACATAATTGAAGTTATTTGTCGTATAAATGAAAAATTTTAACATTAAAATCTACAGGGAGGAATTGTGACCAGTAATATCGGAAAAAATAATTTTCAAGAATAATTTCACCCCCTCTCCAAAATTTTAAGGGATAATTTTGTGCAGAGATGAATATTTATTTTTTATTAAAATAAAAAATAAGTTAGATACGACTACCTTTTCCCAATTTATTATTAGCATTTTATAACAATTTTACATCAATTAGATTTTTTCTTCTTTATTGAGGAATTTCCCTCATCATTGGGGGAATTATATAATTTATGTCAAAATATATTTCCATATGTTCATATTTTATAATTTATCCCGCAAAATTATTTCTTTTAGTATTTTAACGATAAATTAGTCGACATATCAGCTCAAAATAGCGCACTGAAAATGTAAAAATAATTTTAGCCAGGTTTTCGGGTAAAATACCTCACTATGCGTCGTATAAATGTGAAAATCCCATAATAGAGATAAAGAAGGTCGTATAAACGGTATTTACTGTAAAGGAAACAGTTATTTTCCGGATATGATACTGAGGTGAACTCGGAAAGAAAAGTCATCACGTCTCCGCCGGGACTCGAACCCAGGCCCTCTTGCATACCGGGCAAGCATGCAGGTATTTACTGTATTCCTATAGTTCCACCTATATTGGTGATATGAGGGAAGTTTCAATTCAAAGGAAGAAAGGGAATGTAATCGAAAGATTATTCACCAAGATATCACAAAAGAAAGGATTTGTCCCAGTAAAGAATGGAGAAGGATTTGGTCGCTCAGGGCACGACGATATCCATCTTGGCCGCTCAGGGCACGGTCGCACAAGGCACGACACCAAATAAGCATGTGCTTAGGACATCAGTACAAAAGGGGCATCACAAAAAGGATCATATGGATCATATCATATGGTTTTTTTTTTGGGTTTTTTTTTTCCGCGATTTTTTTTTCAACATCGATCATCCGATAGAAGATCCTAAAATTTTAAGAACACTTGATTGTATAGTTGAAGATCATTATCACAAGAATGGCACGAAAGATGAGAAACTAATAATATTGCAAACTAGAGCACATTATTTTGCTGAGTTTTTTTGATTAGCTTTTCACAATTTTCATAAAGTACGCCCAGGGCTGTCTTAACATTATCACACGCCCACATACAAAGCGATTTTTCTGAGATAGGCACTACAACCTAGCTAAAAATTCCTACCTACCTATTTGCATATTTACTCTTGAAAATCGGAACCAGATCTAATTGTCACTTGGTTGCCAGAAGTGCTCAGGTGGGCCCACGCAGTAAACCAAGTTCTACAGAATAAGGACATGATTTTTGTGGGTCATTAGTAGGTCAACTGTGTAGTTTGATCTATAGAAGTAAAAGAAATACTACCAGGTGTAAATTACGAACTTGAGAATGTATATAAAAATAAAAAATACCCAATATATATAACGGTGATTCGTCAGAAATAATATACCTATTGGCAGGGCCGCAACTGGATACTTGGTTAGCCGTGGCAACCGCTCATTTACCACCCACCCACCCCCCCCGTAATGTTGAAGGATAGGTTGAATGGTTAAATCTGCGTCCCCTTTTTAATGTGCCCGGGGCACCAGATTCACCTGCTCCCCACCCCCCCCCCCCCAACTACTTGCGGTCCTGTCTATTGGTAATATTATGGCCATTCTAAGATTCAATGGTTTCTCCTTGGAGTGTTGTTACAGCCTTTATCTCATCAACCGTTCGTCGTAGTGGTATGGCTCTAATCTTAAAAATTCTCAAAATGTGACCAGAAATTACCCTGTACGAGTTTTGAGGATGAAAATACAGTACACACAAAATAAAAAATGAAATTTTTATACGATCTCTCCCCTCCCCGCCCCCGTCCTCTAACTTCAAATTAGACAGCTGTTGCTCTCTCTCTTCTGAGCCCAACAAACAAATTACATGTTTTTAACTGCATTATTCCCTGAGATATTTAAATTCAAAAATCGGAGACAAGTCCGGGCTTAGGAGAATTTCACTGCCAAATGCAAAAAAAAAAAAAAAAAAAAAAAAATTGTGGCCCCCTCTAAAATTTTTTTATGCAGTTGCTTCCCGACTTACAAACTTTTCGAGTTACGAACATAAATCTTGAAGAGGAAATTTAGTTTTCACGAAAAGAACGAATTCTATCACACTCATTTTTTTTTCATTATTTCAGGAACGCGTTGATAGTCTGGATCGTAATCAAACACGATCCATTGAGAGGGAACGGAATTTGAATTAATTTTACAAAATTCATAAATTATTAATAATAATTAGCACGTGGTCCACCTGCTGACACTTCATCGGGGCTCGAACCATATTGAACAGACATAAATTTTTGTCATACTTTTAAAGCGCTTCATCATCTCTTTATCAAATATATGTTGCAATTCGATAACTTTGATCATTTTTCGAATTTTTTATTGCTATTTTTGTGTAATTAATGTAAATTAATAGAAGTAAAGGAACCAAGTACCAGTGGCGGATTACCGCACAGGCGCATGAGGCGCGCGCCTGGGGCCTCGGCAGAGCGGGGGGGCCTCAAAATAGTTGTGTGCTTCTTCCTACATATGAATTTACATGCGCATCAACAAATCTCTTGAACTAAGTACAGTATCTGCTCTCCCTATTTTTTTTTTAACCGCAATTTTTTTTTTTTATGTATACTGTACGTATAAGAGTTATGGAAGAAAAACGGGAACTGAAAGAAAAGAACAATTTACAAGACGCAGCTCTCAAGGGCCAGTTCTTCCCCGACAAAGAAAGAAGAGACATTGTAAAGCGATCATTCAGGGAGGGTCATTTTCAAACAGTATTTCCCTAAGGGCACAAGCAGGAGGAGGGGTGAGAACAGCAGGTCCTAATGTCTGTCCGAAATGCAAATTGGAGTGAAGGCATAAACAGATGTCTCATTCCACAGTATTAAATGCTTTTATGGGCGCCGATAATATGACAGCTTTGGTGTAAGCTTTTGTATACAGTATAATGGATGGCAAGATGGCTATCGGCAAGCGGCGACATCGACAGGAAGAGACACTCGTACTAATTAAAATGAATGTAGTAGAGCTCTTATTGTGATTTTGTCTCCCACTTGTTTGAATGAAATACTATAAGCTGGTTCAAACCACATATACATTTGCAATCTATGACTGGAACCATAAGACCATATGACAAAAAAAAAAGTGGGGTTTGAAATGAATGCTGAATGACATGCATTCTGAATCACGTGATTTTTCTGTTGCTCTTTTAACACTCCCTCCCCGGCTGAAAAAAATCAAGGGGGTTTCTTTTCCTTCTTTCTAAAAAAAAAAACTACATTTTTGAATTGGTCAAGGAGGCTTGGGTAGACAACATCTTTGTGTCAGACCGAAAAGTGTTTATTGTTAATGTAATTGTAATGTGTGTTATTGTAATGAAAAAAAATTTCATGCCGATCCTCAAGATTTCCTTTAGGATTTAGATTGCAGAATCTCCAAAAATAACGGTAAGCAAAACTAAAAATATATAAATTATCTGATAAATTTTTATTTGAGCATTTCAATTCAACTACAGTAGTCTCTCGAGAATTCGGGCGTGCTCTAATCCAGCACGTCCAGTAGTCCAGGATATTTAGGTGGTGTGGTGTCACTTTTCTCCTGATGCCCTAACCCCTTAACACGTTCTAATATTTCTTAATTGCTGATCAAGTCCTGACTATGTCTTTGCACGAAATTTCATATATTATTTCAATGGGTTTCTTCAAAGTATATCCAGCAATTTCGGTAAAATCTGGCACACCGTGGTCTAATACGTACCGGATTAGCGAGAGTCTACTGCAGTGGTCTTCAACCTTTGAGGCATAGCAGGCCATATTGAAACATTTTATAAAGTACGCGGGCCACAATGTTATACTGTGGCATTTTTCGTTATTAAACGAAACGGGGGGGGGGGGGCATAATATAGAAGATTTTTATTCACTCTGAATACAAATAATACAAAGGCAAAGGCCACAACAGGCAGAGTGCCCAACGAGGTGGCTGAAAGAAATAATAATAATAATTCATATAATAATAGTAAAAATAAAATAGAATAAACAAATAAAAAATAATAATTTAAAAAAAAATTTTTTTAAATAATTTCTTTCATTGACAATAATTTTAATTCATTATGAAATAATTTCTTTCATTAAATTTTATTCATTCTGAAATAATTTCTTTCATTAAATTTTATTCATTCTGAAATAATTTCTTTCATTAAATTTTATTCATTCTGAAATAATTTCTTTCATTAAATTTTATTCATTCTGACCTAATTTCTTTCATTAAATTTTATTCATTCTGACCTAATTTCTTTCATTAAATTTTATTCATTCTGACCTAATTTCTTCCATTAAAAATATAATTCTTATATTTACTCTGATATAATTTCTTCCCTCTATTGAAGAAATGTTTTTCTATTAAATATTATCAGTATCTTTATATCAAATCAAATATATTATATTTGAGATATTATCAAATCTTTATTAATCAGTAATATTAAATTACTAAAACTATGACGGATCTCCATTTTTGCCGTGTGGCTGAAGGCACCAGGACGGACATTTTAGATTACTAAAAATATGATGCAGAATTTTACTGCGATTTTTTTTTTTTTAATGGGAGTGTGATTATTTTTCATCTAGTACCAGAGAATATCATTATATTTCCTTATCTTATTTTTGTGTTTATGGTTTTGGTGATGCAAAAATAAAAAAAAGTTATGATTTTCATAATATTGTTCATTTTAGTGAACCACCTCGTTCTTATTAGGGCCAAAAGGGTGCAGTGGTGGATAAACGCAAATTTGTGGGTGGGGGCGGTGGTTGTGACCATGTGTTCAATTTTTCAGGACGGTTCTGATTTTTTTTGGAAAAAATTCTGAATTTTCCCCCTTTTTTAAGCAAATTTATTTTCTTGGTTTGTTATTCAGTCGAAAACGTAGAAAAAATATTTTTTTTCCATTTAATTTTTCTGCTCTCGGGGGGGGGGGGGGGGGGGGGTGACAGCCCGTACCTTTAATCCGCCCCTGATAGGGGGGCCTCCAGATTAGGTTGTGCCTGGGGCCTCCCAAAATCATGATCCGCCACTGCCAAGTACTGGAATTCCACGGCCCCCACAAGAGTGGGCAGGATCGTCGTAATAGCATCATAGGCTTCCGAGCCAAAGGATTTTTTGGAGGCCCTACCTGAAAAATTCGTAAATTGAATCTGGTAACCCTATCTGAAGACCACATAATCCGTGTTTTCACTTATTTGTTCGATTATCCATATTGTCCGAATGTTTTTGTGGAAAGAAATAATTATTTTTTTCTACATAAAATCGATTATTGCAAATGTACAATTTTTGTTACCAAAATTTTCGTCTCATAAAAAAATGTTATGCCAAAAAATAACAAAGAACTCTCTTTCATCATCGCATGAGTTGCCTGAAATTTCGAGATTAAATGGCAGCACCAATAGTATATAAATCAAGCCTCCGGAGAGAGTATGACGTCAGCGGTCTCCGCCTTGGCAGTGCTGAGAACTGCCCCCCCCCCAACATATTTCGTCGGAACATCACGTGACTCGGCGAAAACAAACACCATCCCCCGTTATTTTCTTATGGCATAAATAGGAGTTTAAAACAATAAATGAAAAAATAATTTCAGCTTGGACGAGATAATTCCAAAATTAATGAAAGTTATAATTTCAGCATTAAAGAAAAATAATTTTAGCATTAATGGAAGAAAATATTCTAGAATTAATGTAAGAGATAATTACAGCATTGATAAAAGTGATAATTTCAATAACAAAATTAATGGAAGATAATTTCAGAATGAAGGAAAGAGATAATTCCAAAATTAATGAAAAAGAGATAATTCCAAAATTAATGAAAAAGAGATAATTCCAAAATTAATGAAAGAGACAATTCCAGAATTAATGAAAGCAATTATTTCAAAAGTAATGAAAGAAATAAAATAATTAATAAAGGAAATAATTCCAGAATTAATGAAAGCATACTAAAAAAATAATGAAGGAAAATCCAGAATTCATGAAAGAAAATTCAAGATATGATGAAAGAAATTATTCCACATTAATGAAAGGAATGATTCTAGTATTAATGAAATAAGTAACTTAATCTTTTTTCACCTTTAGATGAGTTCTTCTATCCTTTTTTTAAATCTTTAAAACCCAATATTTAGAGACCGAACTGAACATTTCTATGGAGCAATTGTCAGGCGGGAACTTTGTTTTGACGGAGTGACGTGATTTCCCTGCATTTGATGTCGCTGCAGTCGCGGTGGCTGGATGCTCCCTCCAGTAATATATAATCTCTGTCGTCTGCTTCTCTCCAGGTTACTTGTTTTGGGCGTCTCCTTGGGTCCTGAAAATATTACTGAACTGGCAGTTCGAACTTCCAGTTCTGTTTGTGAGCTTAGCTTGTAGGGAACCGACTTCTTCTGTGTCGTCTGCTCATTAAGAGGCTCTTTGTTTTGGACGCCTCCTTATGCTCAAATAAAATAGCCGAACTTTCAGTTGAAATATCCAGTTCAGTTTATGAGCTTTGTTTATAAGGAACTCAGCGGAATAAAGAATATAGTTTTTCTACTTTAAACTTCATCATCACCACATGAGTCGCTTTTAAATTTGACATTAGATGGCAGCACATTACTATAAAGTGGAGAGTGGAAAAATTCACTTTTTACAGTCTTACCTGTCGTTTGCTTGTGTGGAGGACCTTTGTTTTGGATGTCTCCTTGGGTCTTGTTGAAGTTTGATCTTTCAGGTCAGTTTATAAGTTTTGTTTATAAGGAGCGTAGCTGAATGAAGAATTTAGTTTTTTATACCTGAGCTTCGTCATCACCACATAAGGCACTTCTGATTTTGAAAGTAGGTAGCAGCACCAACAATATTTCTGAAAATGAATTTCTTAAAGTATTAAATTAATTTTAATTCCCTTAAAATTGTTAGTGCCATTGTGAATTCGCTGCAAATGCTACAAGGCAAAAAAAAAAAAAAAACTGCTTTGGTGGCGTAACAGTTCGAGTCACCCAGTATATACGGGTTTTGTCATTGCGTAACGCAGTGACAAAATTGTTCGTGTGAACATAATAATGATTCATTATCAGGATTTCAAGCCCATCGGAAAATATAAATAAGGGGCCATTCAAGTATTACGTAAGCAGATTTTCAGCCATTTTTGACCCCCTCTCCCCCCCCCCGTTGTCAGCAAAACACTGATCCCCCTCCCTCCCCTGTCAGCAGCTTGGAATATTTCATATCTTCAAAAATGGATGGTTGATGACGTAAGCAACCTTCAACCCCCCCCCCCCAACAGTTTGTTGACTTCAATTTCGATGCGGTGAAAATCTGATATTTCGTTGGATGACAAGCTACCTGCAAGTGGCTTTTTGGTTCATAATGTGGCCGCTCTCTCGCAGGCGAACGAAGCAACGAGCGAGTTGGCTTAAACACAGCACAATCAAAGCCTCCTAGATACTACTAGGAGGTACTTCTAGGAGGCTTTGGCACAATACTTCACATAACAGTCCGTACTATATTTAATATACAAGGCGCATAGGTAACGGGGCATATGGCATTTTAATGGCGAACCATTGGTCCTACTTCCATTTGGAAAAAGTACCCGAATAATGCAGTGCCGTCTTAACGCATGGGCCCACCAGGACACGGTCCGGGGGCCTCAAGAGAAGAGGGGCCTCACAAAAATGAAATTTTGGTTGAAATTTTCTGGAATTTACCTGGTAGGGCCTCAGAAAAACCACTTGGCCCGGGGCCCATGATCCTCCTAAGACGGCCCTGGAATAATGTGTAGTACTCAGATATTTGATTCATGTTGCCAGGGGTTATATAGTTATTAAAATAAAAATATTAACTTTTTATGTGGACACCCTGTGCCCCAAAACCCAATTGGAAAGTTGTTTCCCGGTCTTCAACAAAAAAATCCATCGTTTCTACGAGCAATATTCACGAGATATTCGAAGAACGTTGGAAAAAAACATCATTAAATGCGAGGAAACCATTTTACCCGCATTTAATGCTGTTTTTTTTCCGGAATTTCCTCAATTTTTCGAATTTGCATATCTCGATGAATATTGCACTTAGAAACGTGAAATTATTTTAGTTGTCATCGGAAAAGACAGAGCAACAACTTCTTAAGTGGGTTCTTTGGCACACGGGGAGGGTATAAAAAGTTGTTTTTTAATTTTATTACTAGACAACCCCTTACAACATGAATGACATATGTGAGTTGGACCAACACCCGCTATAGATAAGATATCTATAGCATAATATAATATTGTATACCTATATCTTATCTATAGGGGGTGTTGGTTGGACACGTGATTTGGATACTTTTTTCTAGTTGGGTATGTCTCTAAGACTAACGGCTCGCCAGTAAAATGCCATACGCCCCGTTACCCATGCAGTCTGCATATGCACGTAAAAAAATAGTTTGAGACGAAATACAATTGACTCCCGTTTTAACGAATACCGTTATAACGGAAAAAAATATTATGCAAAAATACGCATTGAGCCGGTTATGGACATTTCAAAGTGAAGACGTGCGTGAGAATTTATTACACGTTTCTGAGAAATCAGCAGATGCCCTGACTCTCAAATAAACGGATTCCAATTGCTTTAAATGTGGACATACGCCATTTTAGAATTTTCTTTTCTAATGTCCACAACATTGTTCTTGCAGGATAGGAAAATTGTATTGAAATTACTTGGGATGTTGCAGTCCAGCAGCAGGCTTATGTAGAAGGGCAGTTAATAGGAAGCATTACAGTATAGATTAAAAAAAAACTTTAAAGATGTGGTGTCAATCTTAGAGGAAGTCCCCATACATTATCTGCTTGGATTGCATATAGAAACCAATCAGCACAAACCAAATGACGTTAAGACCGTCTTAAATATGTTTAAAATCACGTTTTTCCTGTTAAATTGAAAGGAATGGCATAAGAACACTTGCGATTGAGACACAAAAGCAAATTTATGCAATTACAGTTTCTTAAGTTATACGGCAATGTAGTTTTAAAAAATGTAATTTCGTGGGTATTTTTCCTCATGTATGATTTGGTCTCTTGGAGTTCGTTATAACTGAATTCGACTTTATTTCTTTTCAGTGGAGGCAATGGGTTGGCACACCCCCCTCCCCAAAAATTCATAAAAAATACCCCAGAGAGCAATCATTCTTTATTCGATTTTTATAAATATATTTCCCATCAGACCACTCAGGTTTAGAGGTGCCGCGAGTTCGATACCCGGTTCGTCCTTGCCAGAAAACTTTCCTGACATAGGGTTAGGGGTACAACAAAAAATGGCGACTTGGCCGCAGCGAAAAGCTGCTACCGCAGGGAGTCTCCCATCGAGGGGGTTAGCGCACCAACCTCTCGATGAGTATAAAAAACAAGCCTGCCGTTCAAAATAAGCAATAAATTGTAGGTCCCGGTCTAATTAGCCCTCGTGTGCAGAAAATGACCGTGGTGCGACAAAAATGATCAATGATCAGACCTCTCAGTGCCGGTTGAAGATAGCTTTGCGCTAAACTAGATGGCTATCCGTCTGTAACTGCATGAAAACGATGGGTTTTTTTTAAAAGATTTCATTTTTCACCCATTTACTTCTTGGATTACATTTACTACCAGCACAAGAATGTCAATGAATGGTCAAGAAATCTTTGTCTGCTTTCCTTATGGCAGCCCTCTTTGAATGAAAAGTCTTCAAACACACACAATTTTCTGTCTTTAGAGTTACTCCATTTTCCTTTAAACCTCTTCTATAGTTTTTGTCAGGGCCTACTTAACCCTCAAGTCGTAAACCCACCGAGATTACATGAACAACTTATTTTATTCCCTTCCTCATGTTAATGTTACTTGAATAGCGGAAAAATTACGAAAAATATATTCTATGCATTTTTTTGTTTGAAATTAAATTTTTTTTAGTCAGAGTGACTAAAAAATTTAATTCCACAAACTTCTTCATGGCCCCTGTATCAGTAGCCGTGGCTCCCCTTTTGCCAAATTTTCATCCGTGGCCCCCTGAGCAAGGGCGTAGCCAGGGGGGGGGGGACCCCCCCCCCCCGAAATGTGAGAAAATGACCGAAAAAAGGGAAAAAGATGGCCAAATCCATTGTTCTGTCACTTTGGTTCCCCCCCCCCCCGAACGAAATTTCTGGCTACGCCCCTGCCCCTGAGGCCATATGGGCCCGGTTGAGAACCACTGTTCTAAATTATATCCTTCAAAACTGGCTCATTTTCAGCACTTGCGCGAGACACTGTAAACCCCACCCTTTATTGAATAGCTTTGATACTATATGTTTCTATGGCCGGGTAGTTTTATAAAAGAGTTTTTATAAATCTTTTATAATGTAAACCCGGTCTATAACTGTTATCTGTGCAATGAACTAAAAGTTTTAGGACACAAAATATTCGCTGAGATATGGCAGTTTTTGTGAAACTGTAAATTTTAACAAAAATTCAATTTTTTTATTTAAACAGCTGTAAAATATTGAATTCTGAACATATGGCCAAGATCCTAGTTCATTGCACAGCTAACGTTATCTGGAACAGCGTTGAAAATTTTCATAAGAATGTCTTGCACATTTTTTGAGAAATTTTGTTTCCCGTGGAATAGTGACAAAAAATATCTTAAAAACTTGTTTGAAAATTGTTCGTTGCCTTTCAAACCATTGTTCCAGATTTAAATTAGCCATAACCTTGTTTTTACTAATTGCATGCACAAGAACAAAACAGTTTTGGATTCTGCATACAGCATTCTTCCGAATGAATTTGTAACAATTTTGAACGTAGTCAGTTGCCTAATCTTGTAGCAGCAAAATCTTTTTTTTTTTGAATGAATGAATTATTCAAGCATAAATAATCTATTTAAGCTTATATGAATGCTTTAACTGCAGATGGAATCTTACACGATCAGCTTCCCCAACACCACTTTTTTTTCGATCACAAAGAGTTAAGGTGTAGTATATATATATGCCTGTGGCAGTTAATAGATTAATGAATTTAATTACTTCTGTCTTCACTACTTCTGACTGACATGATAGGCTGATAACTTTTTTAATGAAAATGAAAGCAATTTCAATTCAGGTGATAGGCTACACATTCTTCTCTTGTCTATATAAAAACTTCAGAAGTTAGAGAATTCTGAATATTTCTCGAAATACATATGAAAATTCTAGATTCATAAGGAGAGTTTTCTTTGATTATATATATAAAATTTTGATGGCATCATCTATATCAGGGTTGGCTAACAGCTGGCTGCATGTGGCCTGTGAAGTGATTTTGTGCATCCCGCAACAAGGTAAAAGTACAGTGAAAAAAATATATATTTGCGATCATTATGTGTGTGAACTACAAACTTCTTATTTCTAGTGACTATTAAATTGATTTTTAATAACAGCTGCTTTTACATCAAAGTTGCACCACTGGTACAGCCCGCAATGCTTTAGCTGGCCATTATGTTGGCCCGCTAAGAGAAGTTGGCCACCCCTAGTGTATATCAGTGTTTCTCAATCTTTCTGAAAACAAGGACTAATAAAATGTCTGAAAGAATTTAACGGGGACCACTAGTGTACTGTATTATGGACTCCGTTGTTCCAATTTTTTTTTATACATTTATCCTGTTTTTTCAAAGATACTTGTTTGAATTTGTAATAATTACAAAAGTCGTAACACACAGTGTTTTCATGATATAAATTATACTATGATAATTATGCCAAAAAGATTGAGGATTCATTTAACATATTTGTCTGGTTTAACATTTTTTCAATTACAACAAGTAATTGTGCCCTTCTTTGGTCATATTTTTTTATGATGATTGGCGATGTCCCATATTTTCTGGATTATTTAAGAGATCTCAGTTCACCTTATTTTTCTAAATGAAATATGATCAGATCAATTGAATATTTTTTTTCGTGAAAAATACTATATATTTTTGTTAAATAGAATTTGTAGCAGCTCTTTATTCCCACGCCCTCCAGCAATCAGCAAATTGCATTTAAAGCAATAAATTAAGATTTTTGGTAAAATTTAGTACTATCCTGTATTTAAGATTGCAATTTCCTGCATTCTCCTTGATGAGAATGCACGAAAAATTGCTAAAATACCTTCATACTTAGTGAACCTAAGACCATGTTGTGAGACAAGTTAGTTTTATACTACTGGCTGGTATTTTGTCCTTGTGTGTAGGGTAAGGCTTCAGCTTGGTGCTGCAGTTATGTAGCACAAAGCCCTGCAGTCAAAAGCTATAGATCTGTAGCTTTAGCAAAAACCACACAGCAGACATTAAAAGGGTTGGTACCACCCCTTAAACCTGGCTCTTAATTCGTGATTTATTTTCATCTCGCCATAAGATTGCTACCGCAGGGAGTCCCCCATCGAGGGGTTAGTGCACCAACCTCTCGACGAGTATAAAAAACAAGTCTGCCGTACTGAATCGGCAATAAATTGTAGGTCCCGGTCTAATCAGCCCTTGTATGCAGAAAACCGTGGTGCGACAAAAATGATCAATGATCCATGTAGCCCTGTGAGATCTGTACTGAGCAGGATGGCAGCGTCCGGTTCACGAAAGTTAACCTCAGTACCCTTCTGGGTGGGACAGGTATATCAATGAGAATATGGTGAACCTAAGTATGAAACTATAATTTATCTAAACCCATATGTATATATTACTAATATCAATTACAATGGGTATATAATTTCATCAAGTCTGTCTGTGAAAAATAGGTTGAGAAACACTGGTCCATATGATAACAAAAACAGAAAAGTTTATTAACACATGATCCGGGGTTATATGGATTCGATCATTTTTTCTGTATTTGTTTCATCTACATCAACAGCTTTTGTCATACCTGATCAATGAATGAAACAAGATATTTGTTTGTATAAAAAAAGATTATTTATCATAATTTTCTCTGGGTTTATGATAATTTCGATCACCTTAACATAATTTACACGAATCTGAAATTTTCTTCTTTTATCACAATAAATAGTTAACGCAGGTTAAAAAATACAATAATTTGACTCCACAATTTTTTTTTCTTCCGCCAGGCAGTATAGATTAAAAGACTTAAACTACAATGCTGGAGAGGTAAAAAAAAAAACAACAACATGCGGTCGATACATGCGAGAGAGAGCATTGGAATACGCATCGAAAAAAATAATCAAAATTGCACACTGATTAATTTTTTTCACATCAGTTCCAAAACGCACACGACATGATCAGTTATTTTTTGTCCGCCATTTGTCTTTGGCTTCTTTGTGTGCATCAGGCACCAGCTGATGCTTCATCCCGCCCAACATAATACAAGTTGCTTCAGTTCCGAGTATTATTGGTTTCACGGTCGCAGGAGGTATTTGTCTTAGAACTCCGCCGACAGCGCCTCGTACTCCCTTGTGCTCATGTTCGACTGTAGCGACTTGAACTATGGTCCTTGCCGTATCTCCAAGACCCTGCATAGGAAAAGGCAAAGAGATAAAACATGCATATGTGAATTTAAAAAAAAAATACAGGTTTTTGTGGGTACCAATACAGGGTGATCATAAAATAACTTTGCCAATATACAGGCCCCTAGAGTCTACAAAAATCAATGAATGCAAAAGAAATTTGAGATACAGATGTTTTAGAATATGTCCTCAAGAATGGGTAGAGAAACAAAAACCTAGCTCTTATGGTTATAGCAACTAAATTTTGTAAAATTAAAAAAAAAAACCACTCACTTTTATGTATTGCAAAAGTGATCACAGCAGTAAAAACCATAAGGTGGTGTAAGGGTACCTACCTGTAGCACCATAAACGCTGGGGTTAGATGGAGACAAAGAAATATATAGAAACAACTAATGCAGACCACATTTCAGCTGCGGGAAGTTGCCTTCCAAAGTATTAGCATACCAACCCCTTAGTGAGATCTTTCTTTATCTACATTTATTATGCTACAGAGGTACTGTTAAAACACCATTAATGGTTTTTCATTGTGACAATCACTTGGTAATGCATGAAAGTGAGTGCTGCTATCTGGATTTTTCAAAAATTGTTGCTGTGACCATAAATGTGGAAGCAATGGCTTTGCTTCTCTTCTCCATTTCAAGCACATACTTTGAAACACCTTTATCTAAAATTTCATTCACATTCATTGATTTTTGTGGCCACTAGGTGCTTGTGTATTAGAAAAGCTATTTTATGACCACCCTGTATGAATCATGTAGCATGATCTGGAATTTTTAAGACATTGTTCATAAAGTGCAGAGCCTTCTTAATATTCAAAATCTAGTATTATCGAAATACATATGCTGACCTCTTTAACCACATTGTATGCTGTTGTCATTCCCTCTCTTATATCCGCTGGCTGACTGGTACGCCTATTCTGGTTGAAATTCCTCGGAACTCTGCTGCTGGCAATGGTCGGTCCTGGAGATACCATGTCATAAGCAACCTCAGCTGCCTCCTGTCAGGGAAAATGGTTAGCTGGTTAAAGAGTAGGCAAGAAAAGTAGATGTCTAATGTAAAATCCAGCAAAAGTGTGGAAACATCACAAACCTGAATAGCACCGAACAAACGACTAGTCAGCTCCAAGAAAGCAGCTGCAGTTGATGTTGTGAAGGAGGAAGCACCTCTCTGTAGGCCTCTGACTATTTGCCCATCTTTCCTGTATTGCTCAACGGGCAACCAGATCAAATCTCTCAAGCCTTGGACTGAAACAGATGAAATAAGTATGCGTTGTTGCATTTGCACTAGTGGTTATCAGACTATTGGTTCATGCATAGGAGGATATAGAGGGGAAGGTGGGTGATTGTTCCCCTTCTACTGAAAAACTACTATATATGGTGGGAGGGCAAGGAATAAAGGGAGCAAAACAATTGCTTCCTTCATTCCCTACACCCCGATTCACCTCCCGCCCATTTGAGGAATCTGTATTTGCTTATGGGTTCACGTGACTCATCATTTAGTGGAATGGCACTCAAAGCAGAACATAGGCCTATTTAACAACTAGTGCAATCAGATGGGTTAAAAAAAAAAGAAATTCACAAAAAGTTTATGCATAATGTAGGTGCACAATTTAAATTTGGTTTAGCACAATTGCATAGGCACCACTGTATGTAATCTACAATGAAATCATAAGCTTGGTCTCAACCATAACACATGATTGAACTTTCATTGCTGCCATCTATTTTCGAACTGCGAGTGAAGTGTAATGAGTGAAATATTTGTACCATTGTAAGTCTCTGGCGAGACTTTTTTTACGAGGAGATTGGCTCGAACTCATGCTTCAAAGTTGGGAACCACTGAAAAAGATTATGGTCTGGAAAAATATCACACCTCAATGATTCACATGCAGCTGTGGCAGAAATCTTCAAAGGTGTTTGCATGAAGCATGGGTGTACAAACTCTCCAGCCTGTGGGCAGTTTCTAAAGTGGGTACAAAGGAATGTATGTGCGCCTCCATAGAATATTTTACACCAGTAATTTAGTTCCTAAAATGAATTTGATACCAATTCAAATACAACTACTTTCAGGGTCACCCTTATAAGACGGATGGGCTCAGTACGAAAATAATTTTGGTACAGATTTTACACTAAAAAATATACATAAAATGATTAAATGAACACAAAAATTAATGAAAACTTTGAATCAATGAAAATTCAAAATTGAATAAAATTTTTAAATTGGTGAAAGAAATCATTTTTCAAAACTCATAAAAATTAGGACCAATAGATCTGATAATTAATGAAAATTTAGAATTGACAAATTAAAATTGCGAAATAATTGAAAGATAAGTAGTAGAAAATACACTGCTCAAAACAATTAGGGGAGCAAGCAAAAAAGTGAAGAAAACCGTGCGAGACAGCCACGTATTGGCATACAATGGATAGTACACGCGTATCAATGTGCAATACAGAAAAAAGACGTAAAAAAATTTGGAATTAAGCTTTAATTCTTTGAAAATATGGAAAAAACATGAAAAGATGATTTAGGGCAACAATTTGGTTACATGTAAGCGATAAAAAAATGTACTGTTTAGACATGATGCATGAGTTTTAATAGGACGTGTGGTCTCCTCGAATAGCTAAGACTGCTGCACACCTGTTTGCCATGGATGCGATGAGGTTATCGATCAGACTTTGGGGAATAGCAGGGTTGTTTGGTTTAAACCACGTTGGTTTAAACCAAGTGGTTTTTTTAAAAAAACCACTTCGGTTTTTTTCAAAAAATCAAATAAAAGTTGCCTAAATATAAATTTTTTTCCTTGAAAATATCATATTGGTTCATTATTAGCCAAAATGTTTCATTTTTACCACATTTTATATCCTTGGGGTACATTCTGATGGTATATCTTTAAATGACATAAGATTTTATAAGTGGTTTTTTTCAAAAAGTCTCATAAAAGTGGCCAGAATATATATATACTTTTCATATGAAGTATCTTAGTCATTTAAAGTTATATATAAAAGCCTGAATTTCTCATTCTTACAACATTTTCTAACCTTTGGCTACATTCTGATGCTCTATCTTTAGCAAATTCATGAATAAGGATTGCATCACACATCTAAATGTAATGGTGTATTATCTCACAGGGTTTTTTTTTCCCTTCACAAAGAAGCAGCTACAGTAGTGACACCATCATGCTAGGGACAGGTGGTCCTATAATCCAATAAACACACCAGCTGTCCTTAAAGGACAGACTAGTGTACTAGTTCTAACATTACCTCACATACATTTTCATTTTCTTTCCCATAAGAAGTAGCACATCTCCTACTGTATATCTCCCAGTCTTAATATTCTCTCTCAATAGTTGTTTTTTTTTATACTTTCACACACACACACACTGTTAAGCCCAATTAATCAAGGTTCTACTGTATAGTAGTAACAGATTTCTGAAAAATAATCAGCTATATACAGGGTGATTATAATTAAAGTTTTGATTCCAAAACTATACAATAAGTACTGATCAGAATGACTTGAAAATTTGCATGGATACTCCTGAAGCAATGGAAGTTTCTTTCGCAAAAGAAAAAAGTGTAAAATGTGCAAGTAGACGATGCTGTACTTGGCCAGCAGTATAATCTATTTTGTGCAACCACATCATTTCAGCACTTCCACAGCATCAATGTGTGGATAGAACTTCTATCAAGATGCACATTGCAATACCAGCTGCTGAAGACCCATTTTGACAGGATGCACCTTAACCCTTGCAACTTCTGGCTGTGGGGATACCTCAAAATGTTATAAACAGTGGTCAGATTAAGTGGTTTAATAAAGCTGAATTGCAAGCACATCCACATTATGACCATGGGGCATACTCTGATTCTGTTGTTGAACAAGAATTTTTGTGCTTTCAACCTCATAGCCAGAACACGCGGTGGACAACATATTTAACATTTCTTAAGTAAGTTGTAGTTATTTGTTCAATTACTTCGTTTTTTGTGATGTTTCCATGAATTATGAAATCGTGAAATGTTATAATTAAGGTATCATTCTGCCATGACTGTCTATCGTTTCCATTCTGCGGGCAAATTTCCCACATGTTGCATGATATCATTAATTTTACATTTTTAAGTATTTTTTCCCCTTTATCAAATAAAATTGAATTTTTTCAGGAATATTCATGTCAATTTTCAAGTCATTCTGACAATCGTTCTTTTTTTACAGTGTTTTGAAATCAGAACCTTAGTTATAATCACCCTGTATATCGTAAACCATTGCTAATTAATCTGCATTATTTATGCTTCATTAAATACATTATATTCACCTAATTTTTATTACTTTTTGCAAAATAGCTTCCTAATTAAGTATACTGAAAGTAACTGGAGAAAAACCTTTATATATTATATGATTAATAATAACATTAAAAGAATTTTCAAACACTCAGTAATCCATTGAGTTAAGCAAAAAATAATTAAATTGCAAAAGTTGGTTTTTGTTAAAATGTAAGAAATATTTATTGATTAATTAGCATGGGAATAGTGTTAATTACATTAATAAACATTTTATTTTAGTTAATTATTGGAAGTTTGAATGATTTTTCAGATATTTTATTGTTTTTAATGTTAATACTACTTAAAACAAAAAAACTGGTTTAAACCAAAAAAACCTGGTTTAAACCAAAAAAACCAGGTTTTTTGGTTTTTTTCAAAAAAACCGGTTTTTTTACCAACCCTGGGGAATACTTTTCCACTCCTCAAGAAGTGCAATCTGCAAGTCTCGGACACTAACAGGCGGCCTTGGTCGCGCAGCAATGCATCGTCCGAGCATGTCCCAAACATGCTCGATTGGATTCAGGTCAGGAGAGCACGCTGGCCATTCCATACGCTGTATTGTTTCAGCTTCAAGCATGTTCTCCACCAGACGAGCTCTATGCGGTCGGGCATTATCATCCTGGAAAACAAAAGAATCTCCAATGGCTCCAGCGTAAGGGATGACATGAGGTCGCAGTATCTCGTCTGCATACCTTCGGGCCGTCAAAGTGCCATTCCGAATGATATGCAGGTCTGTACGTCCGCCTATGCTGATTCCACCCCATACCATCCAACCAGCTCGTCTGTATTGTGACCTTTCACGAACGAATGCGGGGTTATTTCGAGTGCCCCTGTCCCTCCATACCAGAACACATCGGGTGCCACACTCCAGACTGAATCGAGACTCGTCTGTAAACAGCACTTGGCTCCAATCATGTTGCTCCCAATCTCGATGTTCAGCAGCCCATCTTTTTCGGGCCGCACGGTGGCGTGGGGTCAACAGAATGCAGGCCATTGCCCTACGTGCATAGAGCCCTCCCTCATGAAGTCGATTACGTACTGTTTGGCTGGATACCCTTCGTCCTGTTGCCAAGAGCAACCGTCTTTGCAACTGCGTAGCATTCTCTGTTCTGTTTCGACGGGCTGTTAACCGTATATACCAGTCATCAGTTGCTGTAGTGGCGTGTGGCCGACCTTGCCCTGGTCGACGTCTAACATTTCCTGTTTCTTGGAATCGATTCCACAGCCTTGCAACAACACTTCTGGCGACTCCAACAGCGTCCGCGACACTACGTTGTGTTTGCCCGGATTCCAGTCTGCCTCTAACACGCTATGCCATGGATTCCGGTAAATCACGTTGTTGAGACATCCTCAAGTCACCTTGTCTCAAAAAATACTGCGCAATCGAATTTCAGTTACGGCAATAAAACAGATGTTTCTGCAACATCCCGAATTCTGCCCATATCTCCTTTTTCTGGTTTTTGACGTCATGAACTTTGATTTGCATATGAAGTTTTCTTCTTCCGTTTCCTGCTAGGCTTTAAATCATGGATGATTCATTTTATGTTACTTATCGGTATACATCTTTGCGTAATTTTGTTAAAACCATGTGCTCCCCTAATTGTTTTGAGCAGTGTAGTTTCAGCACCAAAATGAAAATTTGGAATTATTAAAAAAAATATCCCAGAATCGATGAAAGAAATAATCCCAGAATTGATGAAAATTCAGAATTAATGAGAGGAATAATTCCAGAGAATCAATGAAAATTCAGAATTAATGAGAGGGATAATTCCAGAGAATCAATGAGAGGAATAATTCCAGAGAATCAATGAAAATTCAGAATTAATGAGAGGGATAATTCCAGAGAATCAATGAGAGGAATAATTCCAGAGAATCAATGAAAATTTGGAATTAATACAAATACAAATACAAATACAACGCCACAACAGGCAAAATGCCCAACGAGGTGGCTGATAAAAAGATGCCCATAAAAATATGGTTGTCATATGTTTCAAAAATACAGCAACCCAATTAAAAATGCAATTAACACAAATTACAAACACTATATACACATGAAAAAATATTATACAATGCCCATAAAGAATACTTATGGTTGTCTTATTCTAAGAATGGATAGCTTCTCGATTTACCCCAACATGTTTATCGTATTTCTTTTTAAACGTGTCAATTGTGTTACAATTTACTACCTCCGGGGGTAAGCTATTCCATTTATTAACAACCCTATTGGAGAAAAATTCCCTGCGACACCATAACCTTGCATTGTCCCTCACCAATCGATACTGGTGTCCCCTTGTAAAAGCAGTCGATTGGCGGTGTACTAAAAGTTCATGGTCCATCCTATCCATCCCATTGAAAATTTTGAACACTTCGATCATATCTCCTCGACACCTGCGTTCATCCAATGTAAACATATTCAAAAAATGAAGTCTTTCTTCATAACTCAAGCCCTGTGTGCCAATAAGGACACGCGTAGCTCTTCTCTGCACCCCTTCAACCAAGTCTATGTCCCTCTGTAGGTATGGTCTCCAAAACCTTACAGCATACTCCAGTCCAGGACGAACTAAGCCTCGAAAAAGCGGAAGAATGACTTTAGGAGAACGCGAAGAGACCTTTTTGAAAATGAGACCAAGCATTCTATTCGATTTTTTGACAACCGCTGAACAATGTTCAGAAATGAGATCAGTTAATGAGAGAAGAAATTCCAGAATTGATGAAAGCAATAATTCTGACATTGATGAAAGTTCAGAATAGTTAGAAGAAATAATTCCAAAATTGAGATGGAAGAAATAATTCCAGAGTTGACGAAAATTCCAAATCAAATTAGTTGAAGCTCAGACACCTTGTTTACTATAATAAAAAATGCTATTTTTTTGGGGAGGGGGGTTGTTTTTTGGGATTGTCTTGATTATTTTTTATTTCCATTAGCGTGCGGTACAACTGCACCTGTTGCACACCCCTAAGGGCGGCTCTGACTACTTTGCGTTACTATTAATCAAATGAATTTTTATAAAATTAAAAAAAACAAAAACTGAAAGCTCTAATTAACCCCTAAAACCCAGAGGAGATTTAAATGGAATCGTCGGTTTTTGCAGATGTTTAGTAAAAAAATAATAATTTTTTAACTAATTGAGTAAAGACAGAAGTAATTGAATTAATTTGAAATTTTTTTAAGCTTATAAAGTAATGTCTTGTCTATAACATTACAGGTATTCCTTGCTTTATACAATTTCACTATAACATGCTGTTTGAAAGTTGATTTCAGGAATTCCAAGCTGCGAAGTTCAGGGCCTGGAGTTATCTTTAATCTTAGAAATGGCTTGCAAATTGAAGATATAACATAGTTAAATCCTCTGATGATGAAAAACGTTGGATTTGATGATGTAGCTGAAACAAATATGAGAGAAATTCTCAGATACAACTCACCAGACCTCACTTATGAACAACATTTAGTAACACTGACAATGCTATGAGAAATTTAATCGAAAAAGAAGCAGTTCCAGTGAAACTAGAATTTCCATATTTGCTGAGAAATATGCGGAATTCTCTGGCTTTGCTACTGAAGTTTTCATAAAGAGACAAAGGATGCGCTGCTTGTCAACCAAATATTGACTGTTTCATTAAAAAGACTTATTGGCCTATGATACCTTCTCCTCCTAACCAGAACATGGCCCGCCACTCTGTCTTAACGAAGAGATATAAGCAGGTAGCCTATCATACCAAGCTCTTCAGGAAAGAAAACATCCACACGCACTAGAATCAATCAGAAGTAGTGAAGACAAAAGCATATTAATTTAATTCATTTATATTGCATAAATTCACGGTATATATTCATAGAAATTTTAATAATTTTTAAAAAAAGTTTCTTTGTTGTTGGGTTAAATTTTGTTTACTCTTCTGAGGAAATTCCCCTCAAGGAAACAACAAATTCCTCTAAAGTAGGTGTCTTCAACCCGTGGCCCATCAAAACATTTCGATTGATTGACACAATATCATTCAAAAATAGGGTAATACGAAGATTTCAACAAAAAAAGTCACCCAGCTTCATATAGATAGTCGGCCGCCATGCTGAAGTGTTAAAAGAAAAAAAGATTCTATCCCATAAAATATGTCATATGGTCACCCTCAGATGTAGTGAATTGTACCGAATCTCTCGTATCATACAGTTCAGTTAGTCGTTTTGGCGGCGAACAAGTATAAAACATAAACTCACACAATTGTACAAAAGAATGCATAGGTCCTATGCCTCCTAAAAGACTTGGCAGTTGGTTTTTCTTCACATCTTGTAGCCACTCATTCGCTGCATATGTCATTAATTTTTCTGCACCCAAAAACCTATCACCAAGAAGAAATTCATATTAGTCATACATATTTTTTTTCAAACTAAAAGAGTTTAAATTTTTCACATACATTATCCTCCGCAAGTTTGTAACTTGTTCATGGAATGTTATCCTTTGCATTTAATATACAATCCTTCACCTATTTCGCCCAGGCACATATGCATATTAATGGCTTACACTCGTGGTTCTCTAAGTTTTGTCACCAGCAATGTCCTTGCCTCAGTGGATAGTTTATCAATGGTTTCCTAGAATAGTCTAGGAAGTCACTTTTTAAAGAACTGAACAAGCTTGTATTCATATCACCAGCTCAAAATGACCACCTCTCATTTTCTACTTTTATTATGACTGAAGATTTAAAATTATGAATTAGATATACTGACAAGTTTCCACCCAAAATGAATGACAGTACAGTGTTTTCCCTAGAACCATTCTACTAAGCAGGCAGATGGAGTGGCAATTTTAGCTAATGACCTAACCACAATTTCGACGTTATACACGTGGACACTTGAAATTTTCATAATACTTTATGCATAAGGTCCCACTCAGACACTCCACCCAACTATGAAAAACTTTGGAGAGAACACTATATTGAGTGTTGGTGAAAGCCAGTGTTATTCGTCTATGGCCCCTTTGAATCATACAGCAGAGTCTTTGTGATTCGAGTTTCAAAACTTTGAAATAACGGCCAAAGTGCTGGAATTTTTCAAAATTCCTTTTTGAAACCTATGTTTTTCTGCCAAACATGCGTTTTGTTACATTTTGACCCATTTTTCTCATAAACGTAAGTAATTTCAATTGGAAGGAGGTCTTGATTTCTAGACTGTGGTCTCCGGTGGATCATTGGTCCCCTTCCCCCACTCTATAGTAAATCTACAGTAAAATCGAAAATATTAATATCAGACCTCCTAGGACAGCCATTTTCAACCAAATGCTCATGAGAACCATGGTTTTTATGGTTAATGTGTAAAGTGATTATCAATAATTTCTTTCTTAATTGTGCTCAATCACAAATAATTTTGGTAAGTTTGATAAATTTTCCTACATTTATATCACTTTTATTGGTGATTATACATAATTCCCAAATGATGTTGGTAAGTATGATAAATATAGAAGAAATCTTGCAGAAGTATCACTTAAATTTAACCACTTAACACATATAGCATATAGACTAACACAGTTTATTCCATATACTGATGGGTGCTCTACACATTTCAAAATAAAAATTAAATTAAATGTTACAAGGATAAAACTTATAAATTGTTATCAGTCTCATAATGTTAGCTTTCTGCACATTTATCAAATGAATCTCATTTTCCACATTTAAACATAATAAACATCACTGATCAAATCTGTCACCCTAGACTGAAGTTTGGGCAAAATGATTAGTAAATTTAAGCAATTCATTGATGATTTATCACATTTTCCAATGCGAGCCCGGATTATACGCTATCACCGGTAAGTGTGATAAATTTGCAAAATTTATCAAATTTACCAAAATGTTCAGTGATTATGTATAATAACCACAAGTAAGCATAACCACTAGATTTATCACATTTACCGTAACATATAAATCTCATAAATTGTGACAAATAGATATTTCTGGTAAAAAAAAAAAACACCATTAGACGTGATTGGTTAGCTATCTTACCCATGTCTGTAAGATAATCTTTTCAATTTGATCTCTGAGCAATTCAGTTGCCCCAAACCCATCAGAATTCCTTGAAGAGCACCCTACAAAGAAGAAGAAAGAAAAAAAAAAAAGAAAAAAAAACCTGAATTATATCAAAAATGATATAAATTAAAATGTATGAAATCACAGCAAGTTTAAAAAATTAAACAAATTTTGTTCACAATAGCGCAGCAGAAAAAACAACAACAAAAAACACCAAATTAGAAAAAAAATTGTCACAAAAAATAGATACACACACATATGTATAAGTAATTTTTTTGTATTACCTGTTCCATGACTACCCTTTTTCCTTGGTAATCTAGCCGAATGAGTACATCTGGTGAGAATGAGAATGACCTGAAAAATAACAGAAATATGACCATCCATGTCTGCATTAGAACTTATATGGAAGAAACATATTATAGTGAAAAAAAAAAATTTCCTCAGCAAATCCATTGTTTTTGCACATGGACTGGCTGATTCCTTAACTGCTGGTTTTAGAGGAAACTTCCAATTAAGAAAAAAAAATTGAAATATTGACACACACCACCCTAAAAGCTGTTTAACCAGTCATCTGGGGGTATACCCCCTTCTGTTTCTTAACCAATGATTTATACGTAAAAAAGCCATTAAGAATCGAGCTCCAAACGCAACCACGATATGCAATTGTTAAAGTACACTGAAGAGCCAAAAAAACTGGTAAACCTGCCTAATATCGTGTAGGGCCCCCGCGAGCCTGCAGAAGTGCCGCAACACGACGTGGCATGGACTCGACTAATGTCTGAAGTAGTGCTGGAGGTAATTGACACCATGAATACTGCAGGGCTATCCATAAATCCGTAGGAGTAAGAGAGGGTGGAGATCTCTTCTGAACAGCACGTTGCAAGGCATCCCAGATATGTTCACTAATGTTCATGTCTGGGGATTTAGGTGACCAGCGGAAGTGTCTAATGTCAGAAGAGTGTTCCTGGAGCCACTTTGTAGCAATTCTGGACGTGTGGGGTGTCGCATTGTCCTGCTGAAATTGTCCAAGTCCGTCAGAATGCACAATGGACATGAATGGGTGCAGATGATCAGACAGGATGCTTACGTACCTGTCAGAGTCGTATCTAGACGTATCAGTGGTCCCATATCACGCCAACTGCACATGCCCCATACCATCACAGAGCCTCCACCAGCTTGAACAGTCCCCTGTTGACATGTAGGGACCATGGATTCATAAGGTTGTCTCCATTCCCGTACACGTCCATCAGCTCAAAGCAATTGGAACTGAGACTCGTCAGACCAGGCAACGTGTTTCCAGTCCTCAACAGTCCAATGTCGGTGTTGTCGGGCCCAGGCAAGGCGTTAAGCTTTGTGTCGTGCAGTCATCAAGGGTACACGAGTGGGCCTTCAGCTCCGAAAGTCCATATCGATGATGTTTCGGTAAATGGTTTGCACGCTGACACTTGTTGATGGCCCAGCATTGAAATCTGCAGCAATTTGCGGAAGGGTTGCACGTCTGTCACGTTTAATGATTCTCGTCAGTTGTCGTTGGTCCCGTTCTTGCATGATCTTTTTCCGGCCACAGTGGTTTAATTTTTTACCGGATTCCCGATATTCACGGTACACTCGTGAAAATCCAAATTTCATCGCTACCTCGGAGATGCTATGTCCCATCTCTCGTGCGCCGACTATAACACCACGTTCAAACTCACTTAAATCTCGATAACCTGCCATTGTAGCAGCAGTAACCGATCTAGCAACTATGCCAGACACTTGTTGTGTTAGATAGGCGTTGCCGACCGCAGCGCAGTACTCTGATTGGTTCCATATCTCTTTATTTGCATACGCATGCCTGTACCAGTTTTTTTGGCTCTTCAGTTTAATTCTTCACCTGATGGTGGATAGTCCGAAAAATTTCCTTCTTAGGGAATCAGTGCCCAGTTAAAAATTAACTACAGCGTGTTGTTGACAAGATGGGACAGAGGAAAGTGAATTTTAGAACAATGTTAGCCTGAAAAAATGGCAGAGTTTACTTTAAGGAAATGTGAATGTGGTTGCCAAGAAATGATAAATATATATTGCTTTTTTGAGCTATGATGCAGTAAAAAACCCAAAATATATACATACTTAATTATCTGATATGATTCAAATCAATTATTCTTCCGAAGTTCACGGGATGGAGCCTTGCCACCCTCCACAAAGAGAGGCTGTGCTATGTATGTTACAGTGAAAGTGCTAAAGCGCTGTTTTATGAATAATCAATGGCCATTTCAGTAAGTTTAATAAATTTTGCTAACATACCACGAATCTATCACATTTACTGGTCATTATGCATAATTGTAAAACATGGTTAATGCGATAAACAAGTCATCGTTGTGTTTACATTATGTATGTAAGTAAAGCTAACATTACAAGACTAACAATAATTTTTCTAATATGTTTCGTGTTTATTTAAATTAGTTTTTATTGTAAAATGCACATGGTACTGTATATGCGTCACATAGCTGCTTCGTGGTCAAATAAAAATAGTGATAGATAATACAGTAATATTAAAAATTGACATCACTTCTGTAATGGCTTTTTTTACATGCATTGAAGTGTGTGAAAAAAAAAAGAATGTAAAAGCAGGGGTCAATGGGTAAATAATGATCTTCATATTTATGTGCAATAATATTTTGGCCGATAAGAGCTTTCTCTCACACATTTTGTGGGAGAAATTAAATTTTCTCTCAATTTTTAAACGAAGAAAAATGGTAAAATCTACAGTTTCCTATAATAAAAAAAATTTGAGATATTTATGACCATGATCATAATATTTATGGATTGAAAATTTGAGATTAATGCATAATTGCTGGTAAATGTAGAGGCAATTTGCATAGTAGCTCATAATTTGTGAGAAATGTAGCAAAATTTATCAAACTTTTCGAGATGACCTGATATTTTATAACTATCACTTATCACCAACATATATGTGCTATATATAGATTCCAGGTGTTTTCCACTCTCCCATACACCCTTCAGATATCTTTCCGATAACTTAAAAAGTTGGACAAATTCCTTATTTGGCAATAAAAATGCATCTGTTCCATACCTTTTTCATTTTTTAAAATATGAATCATAAAAGAAAATTCGATTGAAGGAAGAATTTACGTCATCTCGCATGGAAGAAAAAAAAAATTCTACTAAGAATAAAGCTAAGTGGGGTCAGCAGGTGCCACAAATTTGTTTATTGCAAATTGTGGAAATTTATACTCTTCTTTCAATATTATACTTATACAAATTTAAAAGATAGATGGCAATATCAGTATTTGTGGCCATTTTGTCTCCAGCATCCAGAAGTAGCACAATAATGTCTATTACCCACCATCCCCTTCCTCCTTTTATATGTTCTAACTACAAAAGCTCATCTTTCAACACGTACCATGCTGCATATATGGTGACCACATGAGCCGTATTTTACAGGATACTTTCTGTTTTAAATAGCCCTATTATGAATATTTCTGTTTTTAATTTCATCAAACTCATTAAAAAATTATTTTACTACATCCAGTTAGTAGCAAATCCATTAAAAAATAAAATTAATGACTTAAAATTTTCAAGGGGAGCACATGCCTTAGCACTCTTCTTTGGAGCTGTCTCTGCCCAAGTCCTTATCAGTAATATCTAGTAAAAATTATTCTGCATGCACTGACACATAACAAAAAGATAGACTATGTAGTGTGTCATAACACAAATGGAACTTTTTTTGACATTAATAAGTTATGTAGATGAAAAATCCAACCAAGTTCATAGAAAGATATACCTTCATTTCACACTATATAGCTGTGTCTTATAGTTGATTCAAAGTCACCTCCTATTCAATAACTATTTTTCTGACATACCGATTTCAGTGGGTTTTAATCAATTCTTATGAGAATTTTTCAAGATATGTATATTAATCCAGTAAAAAAAAATTTTAGAATAATGTTTAATATATCACGTTATACTAAACTATTAAATAAAATTTGAATCATCACACAGCATCAATTTTATTTCAAGTGTTTTGACCGTGTCTTAGGCCCGGATAACACTATGAAAGTTTGATAAAAATCCCTTTTATAAAACTTGAAAAATCCAACCAACAAAGCTCATAGGTTACATTCAATCAAATGCAACCAATAATCTTATTGCTTGAATTTTCCAAATTTTAAAAAAGAACTTTTAGAAAACTTTCATAGTGTAATCCTCGCCTTATGGCGCTGTATTACTGGCTTAATTATGGAAAGCCTGAAGGAGGACCCCCAGCAGCCAAGCACCCATTGCATTATCACTTTTTTATTATTGCATCTTATTTTTTCTTAATTCAACAAATAAACAAAATTTAAAAAATAATTATGACAAAATACAGATCAATAACACATAAAGGTGGATTTTGGTGATGTTTCAAGGATATAGAGCCTAATATTGATACAGTTGCTATGGATCATTGATAATTGTAACTGATATTTTTCTTCTAATTTAATGTATTAAATTCAATCTATCAGTAGAGTCGACACTTGTTATAAAGACCCCATGTTACTGTGCCCATTCCATTACAATGACTGGTAGGATAAGCTCTAAATGTTTTCATAGAACAACTATCATGTTTTACTTTTGATAAAACAACCCTCCCAATATAACTTCCGTATTTGATGGGATGAAGGGGGGTTGTTATATCGAGCGTCAACTGTATTAAACAATTTTTTTTCCAAAATTCTGAATAACACAAAAAATTTCTATATATATGCCTCACAACCACCTCTGATATGTAGGAACCAGATTCTGCTGTGCATGAATACATTCTCTACCTTTCCTTCCTGTAAACTTAACCACAAAAATGGACTGTAAAAACAATTCTGCAATGTGATACACTAACCTAAAGAATGTCAAGCTGTTGATATCTCTGCTGTGATTGGATGGAGGAGATACTGGCGAGAAAAGTGGATTTTTGTTTGCTTCTGAACTTCCCGATGTAGGGCTTGAAGAAAACACTGAGTGTGCTTGTAAGTCCTGCAAGGAGCCTTCTTCTAAACAGAAGAAGAAAAGAAAAAAAAGAAAAACAATTTAATTTATTGCTACACAACAAGAAAATTGAAGCTTAAAAAAATTACCCTGTAAAAAAAAAAGGAATACTTGCTTAGTCAAATATGCAAAGACTGACAAAATAATTATATAGGTGATAATTCCAGGACTCAAAGAATCTGTAGTTTGTCATGTGATGTAACATTTCCCTGACGAAGAATAACATATACAAATAAAAGGAAAAATGCTGGATTTTTCAGGGCGACCATTTGACCCAGTTTTCCAGGACATTCTTGCATTTTCCTGTAATTCACAGGACTTTTAAAATAAAAATTGCCAGTTTCTTCCAGTATTTTAGACAAAGCATACTTGAATTTTATTCTTCACAGAAATCAAGCTGATTATTATGACTATGAATATTCTACTCACATATTTGTCATGTTGAATGTTTTTGTGGAATTACTTTTAATCCATTGATTTGCAGATATCTTCACTATCAGCACTTCACTTCCCTACATTCGTAATTTGTTTGGCGATTTTAGCAAATAATTGGAAACTTTTCTCAGTTTTGGTATCATATTTGGCAACAATTGATAATTCTCCATATTTTTGTTAAGAAAACATGGTCCTTTTGAAATTGCAAGGACAGTGGGGAGTTTTCCTCGAATATTTTAATTTTTTTTGAAGCAAAACAATTTGAGTATTTTTGGAAACTTTTCTATCAAGATCCAAAACATTAGAAGAATCTGGTTTACGACTGAAAAATTTTGATAAGGCTTTATAAAAATCGGAAGCCTTCTGAGCAAATTGGAAACACTTATGTAATTATCATTAGTTTGACCTCTCAAAAATTTTGGTTTTGGGGAGAAGAAAAAAAAAAATTTTTTTTTTCTTTAAATACAGTATTATTTAAAAATACTATTTTAGTAAAAATGTTAAGCTATGGGATATCAAGAAATTGACAAAGATGAATTATCAAAGTAACCAATTTTTTTTTATAATAGGGACAGAAGGTATGATCATAAATATATCTTCATGCAACATTTTTACTAATGCTTAAACACAGTTCATCAACTACTACTGTTTTATGGCACTATATCACTGGCTTGAAGGAGGGCCCAGGGCAGCCAAGTACCCATTGCATCTACAATGGCCTTGCTAATAGGGTGCTTTTTTTTCCCTTTTCTTTCCACATACTTTTTTGACCCATTCGGATCAAGTGTGGGTTGTAGTATATAGCTATGCACATTTCAAAAAGCACGTAGAAAACGAAATTCTATCTTAATGTGGTCTCGAGTTACAAAAATCTTATCTGTAATGAGGAGTAGGAGAAAAAGTTGAGAAATTTCAGTAATTCTTACTCTGTGGTGTTCCAGGTGGAGATTCTTTGCTCAACTCTTTGAAAAAGTCATATAAAAACATCAAAGCATCCTTAGTAAGAAACCAATAAAAACAATTGTTAATACTCATTAATAACCAGTGTGAATGAATATAAGTGCACAAATATGTGTAACCAGACAAATATGAAATCTGTCATTCTATAGAATATCGGCTTCGGGCAAAGTATGAAATACTGGTTTCTAACACTATTACATATCCGTATTATTATTATTATTATCATAAAAATGCTATAGCTACTCTATAAAATGCCAGATTTCATACTTTGCTGGTACTACATACATGACCATATACCACATACTGTTAAATACAGATATATTCATTATTAAAAAACATAATTTTATTAGGTCCTTATTTGATAGATACAGATGGATCCTGAAAGATATGCCAAATTTCACAGAGACTATATTGTTGAACAATACATTCAACAAAAAGTTAAAAGAATCTCAATTCCAATGCATGTAATCAATACCATTTTCAAAGGACAGGGTCATTAATTTTGAAAAATCAATCATACATACCGTATATACTAGTGTATAAGCCGAGTTTTTTTGTGGAAAAATTTGTTCCTCAAGTGGGGGGGGGGGGGGGGGGTCGGCTTATACTCGGGTCAGTTTTTGATGAGAAAATATCGACCCCATACAATCAGTAGTCATTTTTTTAGCAGTGTTCGAGAAACCGGCATTATTGGTATGGGATATGTTGAAAACCCCGATAATGTCAAAGCCGAGGCAAAGAAATCGAAAACATCATTGACTTTGATACCAGGTGGGCTAACGTTGATTGTACACCCTTTAGATGTCAGCATCAACAAGCCTTTCAAAGACTGTTTGAGGAATTTGTGGATCGAATGGATGAGTTCCGATGATAAAGAAACCACAAAAGGTGGTGCGTTGAAGAAACCTGACATTGGCTTATTGTGCTAATGGGTACATGAGGCGTGGAATTCTGTCTCCACCGAAATTATCACCTGATCCTTCAAAAAGTGTTGCATCAGCAATGCGATGGACGTTACTGAAGATGATATCCTCTTTGAAAGTGACAATGGCGATGACAGCGTACCCATCATAGGGGCGATGCCGCACCCTCTATGATGATCTGATGGATTACGATGAGCTTGGAGACTCAGAAGACGGTTTAAAAAGTTTGAATCGTTTTCTGTTGTAAATTTCCGTAAGCTATTAATTTTGCATGGAAATATAAGAATTTTTTTTTTCTGAAATGCACAGATTTTTTGGGGTCGGCTTATACACGGGTTTTAAATTTATTGCGGTTTTGGTGGTCCTGAAGTAGGGGGATCAGCTTATATACGAGTCGGCTTATACACGAGTATATACGGTATATCTTCACCAACTTTGATACTTCTTGAAAAAAAGGCACAATACCTATTACTACTAAACCACACATGCATCTCATCCATATTCCTCTGCAGAACTTCTAATGAACTGGTACATGTCGGAATGTGCATGTATGTGTCGCAAGTCTAACGTGAAGGTTGTTATTGTGTAGTGCTTGTTATAGTGCTGTCATCTATTTTCCAAACTATGAGTGAATGTAATGATTGAATAACTGTACCGTTGTGTGCCTGCTGCTCTCTGTGGCGAGACTTTCCGGTGGGGAGAGGTTTGCATTCGCACCTTGAAGTTGGAAACCGTAGAAAACAAACTTCAGCCAACCACCACTGTGGCAATGGTAGGGTTTGAATCCAAGTGCCTAGATCCCTCCCCCAGGGGTCTACGGCTCAATTGTAAAATTATAAAAAAAAATAATGCTAAGTTGAAAAAAATATTTTAATTTACATTGCAGTGAAAACTCGATATAACGATACTTTGCTGACCACAAGGAAAAAGTATCGTTGTACAGGGATTTATCATTATATCATAGCTGCCAACTTTTGAAAATGAAAATTCGGGAGATTTTCGCGCAAACCCGTATTTTATGCTAAAACCACTCCCTAATAAATACAATAGGGATTTTTCCAAATAAAATAGGGATTTTCCAAATATAAAAGTTAGAGCGGAGGGAATAAAATACCTACTCAAAAACTGAAGTCAAATTAAAATAGGGATTTTACACACATGGAAGTTCAACCCTTGGGAATAAAATTCCTATGCAAAAAACAAGTGAAATTGGAGGCCAAAACTTCAATGATGTAAAAATAAATATTGTGTTCAATCAGAAACGCTGTGAACAAACATTCTGCGCGAATGACCCCAAAATCATCGGAAGATGAAGGAAAACATCGTCAATTTTTGAAGAACACTGACTTTTTGTGACACTTGCTTGATGTTTTTTTTTCATTTCACGAGTGATGATGGCAGTCTTTCCATGAACGATGTTTATGTCCGTAACACAACTTGTACAAAAAGGAAAAGTCGGCCCTCTTCTGGAACGTTTGATGAAAGGAAATTCATCGGAATAAGTATCTTTAAAATTGATTAAATATGTTTTTGCTTATCAGTATTCGTGTTTTGTTATATCGCACGTTATAACAAAAGAAATTTTGACCACATGCGCGTGACTATAATCATCAATTATTATCCACGACTATTGGCTCCTAAGCCATTTCCCTGCACGATAAGACAAACAACTTTCTTGTTACCATCAGAGGGTTTGTAAAACTTCCTTAAAAAGGGAATTTCCCCATTTACGACGTGTGACGTCATTTCGAAAGGGAAAAAAAGATGCCCCACAAGAAATTCCTTAGGGATGGTTTTCATATGTGGGGATTTTTTTAATGAAGTAGGGAATTTTAAGGGACAATTAGGGATTTTTGTGATTTTCGTAAAAATTCAGGAGATTTAAGAACTTTTCGGGATGTCGAGCGATGAAGCTAAAATTCGGGAGATTCCCGAAAAATTCGGGAGACTTGGCAGCTATGTTATATTGAGAATCATTGTAGCGATAATTCACTGTACTTAAAAGAAAAGGTTTGAGTAACGTTTAAAAATACGCAAAAGCACTGCTGCAGTGGTGTGATTATGTTATTAAGTTATGGTTAGAGAAAAATTATACTTGTGGCTACAGCTCTTGATAGGGTTATGAAACATTGTTTTAGATCTTTTGCAGTCTAATAGCATTGTTATTACATCACACTTACTAGTACTGAATAAAATGTCCATTATTGAGGAGAAAGAATTATCCTTGCTGATAGGTGGCTGTAGTTTCTGCTGCTATACATGGGGGGGGGGGGGGGTTGATGGCAGACACCCAGGTTTCTGGGGGCGGGGTCCAAGACTAAAAGTATTTGGGGGAACCACTGTTATATATAGCTACATTAACAACCATTAAACTGCAATAATTATTATAGTTTAATTAATGGTTATTAATGCATTGTAATATAACTGATTATAATCACAGTTAATTTTTAAAATGGCTAGCAGGACAACACAGAAAGGTCAGCATGCAATAAATAGATGGCACAAGACTATGCATTAAAACCCCCCGGCTTACAGCATTCAAATTTAAATTCTCTTTTCCAACCTCAGCATTTGACTTTATCAGAGATGTCATTCCAAAGCTGGATCCACACTAGGATAGCTCGGGTTCCTCAGGAAGGGGGGGGGGGTAATAAATATATGCCTGGTTTTTTTTTGTTTTGTTTTCTACTCACACACACAAACTATTTTCTGAAGTAGTCTATAATATGCACCGAGAAATTCAGATTTCTTTAAGGGTGTAATCCGCAGATTATAGGCAGGAATTCAAGGTAGTATAACTGGTCATGAGTCAATTAATGGATCTTTCAATTGGCTTATAGAAATTCATATTTAGTATTTGAAGTTTTAGTGAGAGTTTAAACAAAAGAAAACGGGGCAAATGCAAATAATTAACCACCTGATCAATATTCAGTCTCAAAGGTTTGCAGGAAACCTTCAAACTACATTCCTGTATTTTCTTATTATTAGGATCAGGACGAACATGAACAGCTTTTACAACAACCTGAAAGAGAAGAAAAATTTAAGAAAACGAACAGAAATACAGGTTCAGATCCACAAAATTTCAAACATTCAATGGCTAAACCTTGATACACGGTATGTTGTGAAACAGATATTCAAACAAATTCATGTCCAGTACAAAATGGAAGCCATACCATATTTGCATGCGTTTGACGAGGCATAGATTCACTAGAATATTGGTAGAGAAACTTGTTGATTTGTGAAGACGCTAATTTGTCTTTGATTTCAATATCGTGAATCAACAGTACATCTCGAGATGCATATTCACTATCCTCTGGGTACTCTTCATGTTGGAATCGCACCTAAAGGAACATGAACGCACATATCATGAAACTCAAAAAATGTATATAAACAATAAATGTCATCATGAGCCACTACTTTCTCTATGTAATATCATTTATGCCAATTTATAACACATACATTGTCACCTCATTATGAAAATCTCATTCATTAATTTTTTTTGAAAATTACTTTTTGATAGTTTTTGATTGAGAGCATCATATCTCACCTATTACAGCTTTAAAAATAATCAAACCGCAACGATCTGCTCTCTATAGAGAAAAAAATGAACCCCTTTTGTGTTATTTGATGGGATGCCCCATCCTTTTTTGGCTCTTTCTGTGAAGCTGGGATTTTGAAATGTACGAGGTTTTCATTATAAGGTGACAATATGTATTGTTATGTACATAGTCCTCATTTAACATTTATTGTGCCATTTTTGAAATTTTCCTAAATAGTGTGCATCATTTCATAAATAATGTTAACCAGTCATTATCCAGACATGCCAACATTGGCTTAAAGCTTGTCAGTAGTGGGGGGAGGGGGTACCCCCCCAGACAACATAATCACAGTACAATAAAAAATAATCACTCAAACATTTAATTTTTTTAAAATTTTTAATTGAAAGTTCATTAAATACAGCACCTCATTGGCACTGGAACATAGAAGGCTCAGGCCACATGAGCTCCTGAAGCAACATTTCGAGGTCGCAGAGTCCCTTAATAATTCATGAATATTCAATGCAATCCCAACCTACATACACCCTTTTAGGCCATATATATGGACGTCTAGCAACCCCAGACCCCCATTTCCATTTTATTCTTATCAGAGCTCTTATGGCACCTATGACGAAACATTCTTTTGGCCACAAGTTCAGTGAGCTCGACCATGCACTATGCAAATAAAGCTGGGTCCGGACCCGTCACGTAAAACCCTGTCCACTCCACCACCTCAAACGACGCAAAAACCTGTTTTTATCCCACAGCGTTGGGCGGTTTTGATGAAAAACAGGTTCTTGCATGTTTGGGAATCAAGTAGTGGCAGGCCTAAATGCGGCTTTACTGACTGCCTTTCTTTCACAGACAAAACAGATTGGCTCCGAGTTAGTCTTCTCTTGAACTCTCTCACATGCGTATAAAAATTATAATATTATCTTATGTAAAAATAAAAATTTGTGCATTTTTCTGTAAATCTCACCAAGTTGACAGTGAGTTTGGTGGCAACACTGATGTTCTGAATGATGTCTTGACATCAGAGAAATTTATGGAAAGAAAAGAAAAAATGGGATCTCAGGAGAAACTTCGTGAGTTTTCTTTCTCTCTATAAAAGGGCCCATCAAGCAGAATGTGTTGTAGTTGAGAGGGAAGAAAAACTCTTGGAATATTTCATAACATCTGATTAAGCAGCTGAATGCTAGATGTTGAGTGGGAAAGCATATAGAGCACTTGAATGCCATGGTGTTTAGGGGCACCCAGTAACCAAAGAACTTTGCACAGTATGTCTTTACTGTCAACAAACCTTTTGACTATAAGAATGAAATGTTTAAACTAACATCCAGGAAAAGTTTTTTCTTAGTCAAAGCTTTTCCATTGTTCATAGTTAATATTTTGTTCTGATATGAAAATTAACACTGCACAATGTTTTCCAAAAAAGAAAAAAAAAAGAAACTGGGAAAGAAAGAATGAATATGAAATCTGTAAATACTGAGGGTTGATTTTATTCAATAAAGTAGGACGAACACTGTATAAAGTACCTGAGATTTCATATGCCTAATGAGTTTTTGTAAGTCAAATATTTATTTGCCAGTTAAATCCTTTTCAGTAAATAACCTCTTTGCTTGTAACTTAGTTTACTTTCAGGGCAACACATGCCTAACTCAAGATACAATTGTACAATATGCATCTGACAAGACCTGTTTGATGCGAAACCATCTTTTAGTGTTTAAAAGTAATTAGAAAAGACAAAAAAAAAATAAAGTAATATTTTTCCAGAACATGCTGGAACTGATTTAATACTATGAACACTGGATTACCTTGTGCATTTGTAATTCCATCAACACATCATGATCACGTCCCTCTCCACCTTTCAGAATCCAAGAGCGATTGGAATTATTCCGACTCTGGTCGATGGTGAAATTTTCCATGGTGTAAAGCATAGCAGCAGGATAGAAGTCTCTTGATAGAGGAGTAACTTTGCAGAAAGATATTGTGCTTTTTCCAGCATCTATTTTGATGGATTGTTTTTCATCAGTAGGAGAGTGCTCTGAACCATGACTGCAATGACAGTGAAGGAAAAAGCCAAATCACTTGATGAAATTGTAATTAATGGAATTCCTGAAAATGTATAAACTAATAAAAAAAAATCTGATGATCCTGTCGATTGGTATTTCATCAAAGAATGCTTAAATTTTTAATCAGCAATAGAGTTATTAATGGTTTATTATTGTCATAACCAGATTCTTTAATTTCTTCCTAAATATAGGGTGTTAGCAATACCAATGTTTCCAGAATGGTAAATTGAAAAAAGAAACACTGATTTGTTCAGTGGGCAATCCAAAACTTTGCTTCAGAAAAATCTGAGATAGAATACAAATACAACGCCACAACAGACAAAGTGCCCAATGAGGTGGCTGATAAAAAGAGGCCCATAAAAATATGGATGTCATATATTTCAAAAATACAGCAACCCAATTAAAAATGCAATTAACACAAATTATAAACAATATATACACATGATAAAATATTATACAATGCCCATAAATAATACTTATGGTTGTCTTATTCTAAGTATGGATAGCTTCTCGATCTACCCCAACATGTTTATCGTATTTCTTTTTAATACAAATACAAATACAAATACAACGCCACAACAGGCAAAATGCCCAACGAGGTGGCTGATAAAAAGATGCCCATAAAAATATGGATGTCATATGTTTCAAAAATACAGCAACCCAATTAAAAATGCAATTAACACAAATTACAAACAATATATACACATGATAAAATATTATACAATGCCCATAAAGAATACTTATGGTTGTCTTATTCTAAGAATGGATAGCTTCTTGATTTACCCTAACTTGTTTATCGCATTTTTTCTTAAACGTGTCAATTGTGTTACAATTTACTACCTCCGGGAGTAAGCTATTCCATTTATTAACAGCCCTATTAGGAAAAATTTCCTGCAACAGCATAGCCTTGCATTGTCCCTCACCAATCGATATTGTTGTCCCCTTGTAAAAGCAGTTGATTGGCAGTGTACTAAAAGTTCATGGTCCATCCTATCCATCCCATTGAAAATTTTGAACACTTCGATCATATCTCCTCGACACCTGCGTTCATACAATGTAAACATATTCAAAAAATGAAGTCTCTCTTCATAACTCAAGCCAACACGTGCCAATAAGGACACGTGTAGCTCCTCTCTGCACCCCTTCAACCAAGTCTATGTCCCTCTGTAGGTATGGTCTCCAAAACCTTACAGCATACTCCAGTCCAGGACGAACTAAGCCTCGAAAAAGCGGAAGAATGACTTTAGGAGAACGCGAAGAGACCTTTTTGAAAATGAGACCAAGCATTCTATTCGCTTTTTTGACAACCGCTGAACAATGTTCAGAAAACTTAAGTCGCTCGTCAATGAGAATTCCCAAATCGGTGACTCTAGTTGCATCCGGGATAGTGACACCATTCAACTCGTAAGAGAACCGTGGGTTGTTCGAACCAAAATGAGCGACCATGCACTTATCTACGCTAAACGTCATGCTCCATTCATTTGCCCATGCTGCAATCTTGTTTAAGTTGGTCTGGAGCAACTCCCTATCGCTTTCATTTCCGATTACCCCCATTAGCTTCACATCATCTGCGAATTTGCTAGTAATTCCATCGATACCCTGATCGAGTTTGTCGATAAAAAGTGAAAAAAGTATGGGGCCAAGGACACTACCCTGAGGAACTCCACTTGTGACGTCTGTCCAACCAGAGAATTCCCCGTTCACCATAACTCGTTGCGACCTATCTCTTAACCACGATTCTATCCAATTCAGCAAGTTGCCCCCTATTCCAATCTCGTGTAAACGCTTCAAGAGTTTGCCATGTTGGACCCGATTGAATGCCTTCTGGAAATCAAGGTAAACAACGTCAACATTTTTGCTCTTACCCAAAGCCTTAGTCACGTAATCATAGAAGCAAAGGAGGTTAGTTACACATGACTTCCCCTTCCTGAACCCATGCTGATTATCCGACAATACATTATTCTCGTCTATCCACTTCACAAACTGCCTTTTGATGATAATTTCCAAAATTTTCGAGAGGGAGCTCGTCAAACTCACTGGACGATAATTAGACACCACTTCTCTACTACCCTTCTTAAATATCGGAACAACGTTAGCCAGTTTCCAATCTCTCGGGACGATACCCTCAGCAACACTACTCCTGTATATCTGTGCGACTGGCCCCCACAATACATTAGCACCTTCCCTGAGAACCCTGGGATAGATATCATCTGGTCCTGGTGCTTTGCTTGCACATACATTTCTTAGAAGATTTAGGACCTCCACGTCTTCCACTTGAATATCGTTGAGCGTTTTATTACCCCATGCAACACCCGTATATCGAATATCATTATCTCCATTAAAAACCGACGCGAAAAAGTCATTGAAAGCACTACACATGCCTACATTGCTCTCTACTTTTGAGCCTCCTATCGAGAGGGGGCCAACTGTCCCCTTACATCCATTATTGACGTATCGAAAAAATGATTTTGGGTCAGAGCCAATGTTATCTGCCAACCTAGATTCAACTTGCTTTTTACTATCCCTTATCGCTTTCTTCAACAGTCTTCTTTTATCAGTAAACAATGATAGGTCACCTCGTCCACTTTTATACTCTCTGAATGCTCTTTTCTTTTCAAGATAAAGGTTCCGCACGCTATCCGTGAACCATAGAGGGTGTGATGTACAAACACGCTTTTTTCGAACAAAGGGTATGACGTCGTGCAAAACAGAGGACAGCTTCGTACTAAATTCTTCCCATTGACTAACCACCCCTACTGATTCCAACCGGTCTTTGAAAACTTCCGCTAACCTTCTTCGCAAAACATCAAAGTCAGTTCTCCGAAAACAAGGAACCAGTCTTTTGTTATCAACCTTACCCGAGGAAAAGTTACAGTGAAATCTGACGATACGATGATCACTGGAAGAAAACTCTTCCCCCACCGAAACATGTTCAACTAGATCCTCAGAACTAGTAAGAACTAAATCCAAAATAGCAGTACCCCTAGTGGCTTCTGATACATGCTGATACAAAAAATTTTTGAGCACCAACTTAAGAAAGTCTCTTTCATACTGATTTCCAGATGAAAGGTTCTCCCAATCAATACCCGGGTAATTGAAATCCCCTAGTATGAGAACCCTCTTTCGCTTACACATGTAGGAAATTTCATCATGCATTTTGGCAATGTAGTTTTGATCCCTATTCGGTGGATTGTAACAAACCCCAACAATAAACTTATGACGTCTTTTGCTCTCAAGTTCAACCCATATGGTTTCAATATCACTTCTCTGCACGTTACACTCTCTAGCCTTCAAACATGATTTCACGTATATCAACACTCCACCCCCTTTCCTATCAGATCTATTTCTCAAAAAAGTATCGTATCCTGAGATGTGTAAGAAAGATTCATCCCCATCGTTTGCCCAAGATTCTGTAATGGCTATAAGATCCAAGCCCTCCACAACTATCATAGTTTCTAAAAAATCTTTCTTATTACCCAAGCTCCTGGCATTTATTAACACACATTTTAATTTGCCCGGTGGTTTGTTGTCAATCGAGAAGCCATCCAAGTCAGAGGTGGGTAATTCCCCGTCAATACTGTTGTGATTATCATTAACTAACCCGCATTCCCGACTACGTGGTCTGGGAGTAAAAAACCTGACCTAAGACTATCGTAAACCTCCCAGACCCCTCTCTTATTTAGATGGATCCCATCCGAACGAAGCCACCTATCGGTAAATGCGGGAAGCTCAAAGAACGTGACCCCAAGTGAGGAGCAAATGTCCTTCAGGCCTATATTGAATTGGTGGATCCTACTCCTATATCCCCTACTACCCCTTGGCAGCACTGGAATCACTGCCACATCTGAACCCCCCTCCCTAGCGGATAATAGTAAATCCCGGTATTCTGACAGAGACTCACTAATATTCGCTCCTACCTGATTTGTTCCCACCCACAGAATCACCCGCAAGGGCAACTTTCGGCGATGAAAAACGTCTCGAACGTTGCCAATCTTCCCCCCAGGAAGACAACAGCGCTCGAAACTCCGAAAATCCCTACACACTCGGTTCCCAAGTTCCCTAACCATAGAATCGCCGATGATTAAACCCCTATCACTATCAAACGTGTCAATTGCGTTCCAATTTACTACCTCCGGGGGTAAGCTATTCCATTTATTAACAACTCTATTAGAGAAAAATTCCCTGCGACACCATAACCTTGCATTGTCCCTCACCAATCGATACTGGTGTCTCCTTGTAAAAGCAGTCGATTGGCGGTGTACTAAAAGTTCATTGTCCATCCTATCCATCCCATTGAAAATTTTGAACACTTCGAATTTGAATAGCTGATAGGATTACTTGACTCATGTGATTTATTACAGGGTTCCCATCAAAAACTGCTTAATCATTTCCTTGACCAAAACTCCCAAAGAAAGAAATATACAGTCGAGTACACTTGTAAGCATATCCTAAGTATGAAGTTATCCTAAAGTGAAGCTCGTTTCCGTGTAATGCTTGTTATAGTGCTGCCACCTACCACATATTTTTTTAACTATGAGTGAAGTATAATGTTTAAAGATTTTATCGTTGTAGGCCTGTTGCTCTCTGAGGCAACACTTTTTAATGGGGCTTGCACATGTACCAGCTTGCATTCACACTTAGGAAGTGCTACCTGTTGTTATGTACTGCAGTGGTTCTCAACCTTTTTTGACCCACAGAACCCTTTCCAGTCTATAATTTCTACGAAGGAGCCCCATAAGCCTATTTTTTATCTATTCATCAAAGTTACTGTCTTATTTTTATTACTCAAAAATATTAATAATTATTTTTTTCAAATTTACTGGTTTTTTTTTATATTTTCCTCGAGCGGCTGTGTAGCCCCTGGGAGTTCACATGGAGCACCGATTGAGAACAGCTGATGTACTGTATTCTGCGGGAAATTTCTCATAATTAAAAAAACCAAAAACTCTTTTTACTCTATTTCTGTGAAAACTGCATTGTCTATACTTTTTAAATCATCAAATGTTTGCTTTTTCTGATCCTTTTGATCACCTGGTAGTGATAATAAAAACAACTGTTGTGATCGGGTATAGCAGAAATTTGCACTGTTTTAAAGCATCAAATCTCTACCCGTTGAAAAAAAATATGCAAAAGCATATTGATTAATGACAAAACTTATGAACATTCTTCTTCATAAATTAATCATAAAAATGATGCCAACTTAGAATGAAAACTAATAGCATAAACCCTAATACTAACAGAGAAATCAATTAAATTAAGCAAAAATTTATGGATGTTCAAAATATCATATACTCTAATAAATTTTTAAAATTCCTCAGGACATATAACAACCTAAAATATGCATCCATTCTGTATCAAATTTAATTACGTACTGCATATAAGCCTATTTTGTCCATGACAATCTCAATAATGCACTTTATGCATGTATACAACTGCATGCTATACAAACTAATTGCAACACCTCACTTATAACACACACATCGGTTATAACATACACTACTCAAATCACCAGGGGTATGTTAGAAGCTAAGCTGACCGCAATTCAAAATCTTAACTTTCCGAATATTTTTGAATTATTTTTTTCACTTTAGAGAATTTTTCCCTGATTTTTTATAGCATATTTGCCAAATTCCACAGCATTTGCCAAATATTTTTCATTTTATCTGACTTTGCCGGACCATGTTTTATTTCTATGACTTGAAGGGTCACTAGGAACCCTGTGTTGGAGCACCACTGATTGATTCAACTCATATGAAAAGAGAAATTCTGCCACTTAAAATATTCAGGTATACTGAGCTCAACATGCATAGGCAAAAGTAATTAATAACAATGCCCCACATACACAAATGTAAGTGCTAGACCACCAAACTTAACCTATCTTCAAAGTCTATTCCATTTTTGGTATATATAACAATGTCTCAAATATAAATCATATAGCTCAATTATAAATTGATGGACCAGCAATTGCACAATGGTAGAGAAATTTTCAAAGGAGAATACCTCTCTTTGGAGTCTTGCTTGCTTATTCGAACATGCTTCTTTTCAGAGCCTGTGAGAAAGAATAAACAATCACTAATTGCTACATTAGCATTTGTCTAAAAATAAAGTAGTCTCACAGGATCAAGCAAAACTGATAAGAAAAACTTGATGAGCATAAATTGTTACAAATATGTAGGGGGAATGGTAAGTTTCATTCATCACACCAGCAGTATAAATTTATAGTTCAAAGCCTACAATTAAGCCATTGCTAGAAACAAGAATTAATTAAATAAAGTTTGAATTGAGCTGTAACGTAGTTTACTCGTAACAAAATATATCTAATCTGGAGTCTCGGATTGTTGTTGAAAAATGTTAATTAATGGGTATTGGCAAAACTTTTGACTTGAGTGCCCACGAAAAAAAACCCCCATGAGATTTTTAATCCAATTAGATAGCAAATCAAAAATAGTTTTAGCCATGCTAGTTCACAGAAGAAAAAAATTAATACTAAAACCAGACAAATAATGCACTGAACTAATTTTTAGAGAACTTACATTTTGGAATACTGAAGTCATTGCCACCATATAAATGCCAGGTGATTGACATTTCTCTGAGCGTATGGCACAATACAGCTTGAGGAAAGTGCTTAGGAGCTTTTAGAAGATCAGATTTTCCGGATGGAATGTTGAAGTGATTATCCAGAATTCTGATGGATTCATTAGTCAAAACACGGATCTGTGGCTCTTTATTTCTTGGCTGTTAAATAAACAAATGAATACATTTTTTTATAAATATAGTTTTATTTACATGAATATACATCATATATTAAAAAATCACAGTGTCGAAGTCTTACGTTTGGCCACTACACTTCTGACATTGATTATATTATATTACTCATAATAGTATAAAACATTAATACTCAAACAGTACAGTAGACTCCGTACTATCTGGTCTAATGTGGTGGAAGGGCAAGTGGGATAACAAAAAAGCCAGATAGGCTGGAGTTTTATAAATGCTCACTGCCTACCCCCCCCCCCCTGCGATTAACTTTTAGACGGCCAATGTTCCCGATTGGGATCATCGGTTTTATTAATTAGAAAAATATATTTTTCTTACATGAAAGCACTTGATGAGATTCCAAGTACATGAGATTCCAAACTTTATTTACAAAACAAAAATTTCATTCATTTCAGCCCTTTTTATGCCATAAATTTAATTTTTTTAAATCACCTATTTTTAAGGAAGAATAAAATTAATTTTTTTTTGTTTTAATTTTAATGTTGTTTCTATGAACATGATCAAGTGCTGAAAACATACAGGAAATTTTTTTCATGAATTTTATGGCTGGTATTTCTAAACTAAAGGATCAGAAAAGGAAATAACAGAAAAAAAAATTTAGAAAATCAATTCAAATCTTAATTCAGCCAGTAAAAGGTTAAAAACACCCTTTACCAAAAGCCACTCTTATTCATATTTCTAACCTCTAAGTACAGGCTAGTAATTTATAAATGTTTGTTATGTAATATACTGTACAATTGCATAAGCCGGACATTCTTGTAGTTGGAGGGGGGGGGGGTATGTTTTTTTTAAAACAATTGTCTCCCAGTGTTTCAATTTTTACACCAAAAATACACCATAATCTCGCTCCTCCCCCCTTCTCCTGGCATCACGCCTATGGTATTGTATGTTTAAAAAATTTATTACAGGATAAAGGAAGTGCTAAGAATAAAAATATTGTGCACATTTTAAGATAAATTTGTGATAATGTCTAGCTTAATTGCAGGGAATATAAAATCATGTAAACAGTACATTATATGAATACGTAACTTTTAAAATAAACAAAATACTAATGCAGATTTAATTCTTACAAAACTACTCAAATTATTTTACCCTTCATTGATAAATGATTGCACAAATTGATAAAACTTGTGCAATCTTGCAAAACTTGGAATGCCCTGGCAGACTAAATTGCCTCATTTTATCATGGAGAATTATTATTATTCAACTCGGTCAGATAGTGTGGATCCGGATAGTGGAGAGTTTACTGTATTTAATATCAAAACACTTTCTAATTAAGTGGTTACATCATTATTTAATATATATATATACATCTATTGTGTGTGTCTCCCTCATGCTAGAAGAATGAATGTGTGAATTTTCACTTTTTTTTTTTCAATCAGTTGGTTGGATACCTTATTTTGTATGAAAGTTGTTGCTCTAAACGCAAATGTGTATCCCTATGGAAACACGTTACAAAACATTTTAGGAAAATAACTTCCTATAATGTAGAGTAAATATTCAAACGTTCTTTCTCTTATTATTTTTTTTCAAGGACATTGCATATTCGTGCTTCAAGTATGAGGGTGGGGGAGACAATATATAATACGATAAACATGTTGGAGTTAATCGAGAAGCTATCCATACTTAGAATAACACAACCATAATATTCTTTATGGGCATTACATAATATTTTACCATGAGTATATATTGTTTATAATTTTTGTGATTGTGTTTTTAATTGGGTTGCTGCATTTTTGGAATATATGACATCCATATTTGCTATGGGCAATTTGAATGCTGTGGCGTTTTATTTGTATTTGATATATAAAAATCAACTATAATATTTGCTAGAATTTCACAAAGTCTGGAACTAAAAAGTGATACTCAATTTGGGAAGTTGAGGGGGGGGGGGGTAGAGGGAGAAACTGTTCCATAGTTATCATGTTTTAATAATATGATCTCAAGCAAAAAATTGCTATGGTCTCCACTTTTGTTTTTACCATAAAAGAATTAAAATATATCCAATACAACCAAATTTGTAGAAGAGGGAATTTTACCATTAATGTTTTGCGATCGACATACTGAAGGAAGAAAGAATAGAAATTTTCTAATTAAATAGATGAGATTATCTTTGAATCAATAATGATCACAAATATATGAATTGAAGTCAGATGATTAAGAAGTTTTTTAAATAAATTATCGAATAAATAGAAAGGAATGCATTCTTGACTGTTAAAGAAACTTCATAAATAAAGTGCTTGATACTTACAATGACACCAACACCAGGATCATTTTCCAGAATGCAAAACTCCTCGTCAGTGCTCAAGTCTGAATCAGGAGAATGAGTTCCATTGCCTTGATTAAAATAAAAAAAACCCCACTAATATATATGTATGCTAATAAACTGAAGAGCCAAAAAAACTGGTGCAGGCATGTGTATGCAAATAAAAAGATATGGAACCAATCAGAGTACGGTGCTGCGGTCGGCAACGCCTATATAACACAACAAGTGTCTGGCATAGTTGTTGGATCGGTTACTGCTGCTACAATGGCAGGTTATCGAGATTTAAGTGAGTTTGAACGTGGTGTTACAGTCGGCGCACGAGAGATGGGACATAGCATCTCCGAGGTAGCGATGAAATTTGGATTTTCACGAGTGTACCGTGAATATCGGAAATCCGGTAAAAAATTGAATCTACGACATCGCTGCGGCCGGAAAAAGATCATGCAAGAACGGGACCAACGACGACTGACGAGAATCATTAAACGTGACAGACGTGCATCCCTTCCGCAAATTGCTGCAGATTTTAATGCTGGGCCATCAACAAGTGTCAGCGTGCGAACCATTCAAGAAAACATCATCGATATGGGCTTTCGGAGCCGCAGGCCCACTCGTGTAAACTGCACAACACAAAGCTTTACGTCTCGCCTGGGCCCGACAACACCGACATTGGACTGTTGAGGACTGGAAACACGTTGCCTGGTCTGACGAGTCTCGGTTCCAATTGCTTCGAGCTGATGGACGTGTACGGGAATGGAGACAACCTTATGAATCCATGGACCCTACATGTCAACAGGGGACTGTTCAAGCTGGTGGAGGCTCTGTGATGGTATGGGGCATGTACAGTTGGCGTGATATGGGACCCCTGATATGTCTAGATACGACTTTGACAGGTTACAGGTACATAAGCATCCTGTCTGATCACCTGCACCCATTCATGTCCATTGTGCATTTCAACGGACTTGGACAATTTCAGCAGGACAATGCAACATCCTACATGTCCAGAATTGCTACAAAGTGGCTCCAGGAACACTCTTCTGACTTTAGACACTTCCGCTGGCCACCAAAATCCCCAGACATGAACATTATTGAACATATCTGGGATGCCTTGCAACGTGCTGTTCAGAAGAGATCTCCACCCCCTCTTACTCCTACGGATTTATGGACAGCCCTGCAGGATTCATGGTGTCAATTACCTCCAGCAGTACTTCAGACATTAGTCGAGTCCATGCCACGTCGTGTTGCGGCACTTCTGCGTGCTCGCGGGGGGCCCTACACAATATTAGTCAGGTTTACCAGTTTTTTTGGCTCTTCAGTGTATTAAATATTATGATTAATGTACAGAACGGTTTTTTTCCTTTATAGATAAAAATATATAATTAACATGATTTCTTGAGCATTTGAGATTAAAATAAGTGTAAATACACTACCAGAGTGTTTGGGAGAAGAATATTCTTTCATGGCTTCGACCATCAAATTATGTACATTTTCTGTAGCAGGTGGTGATGATACTGGTTTGGGTTTTCTGTTTGTTTCCTCAGTGACATTAGTTACCTGGAAAATGAAGATTGGACCTAAAGTATCTATCAATAATTATAACTGACACAATTTCATACTTTGTTGTTTCATAATAAATCTTGAACCATCAGGCTATATATAGATTTAGATTTATTATATTTTATAGTTTGCAGATAGCTGTATAAATTTTGATGATACTGAAACATCAAATTCCTCCCAAGCAGGGCTGCAATTAAGAAAGAGCAGGCGGGTCAGGTGTCTCTTAGGTCTAACTAATGGGGTAGGAATGCCAAAACAAATGCTTGCTCAAGGTGACAGAGCAATTTTTTTTTCTAATAGTGATCCTGCTCCTAAGTGCAAGAAACACACTAAAACTTACATTTGGAATTGCGTCCGTAAGATCACCATAACTCGCAAAATACACAACCAGTTGCTGCAGAGCTCGGCAGGAATCAGCACAGGTACGGATATGAATCATGTTATTAGAGGCACAAATTTCAAATTTTGGATCGGACTGAAAAATTAAATAAAATTATAGAATGAAGCATACATTCCTGTATAAAGGAATAAATTTTTAAAAATATAATTTTAGAGAACAGTTCTTGATTCTGAAATGGCCATTAAAAAATAATTTAAAACAGGAAATCTTAAAAATTAAAAACAGTTACAAATATTATTATAGTAATAAGCATAGATAAGTCTCTCCAGCTGAGGAGCCACTGTGAGTATGAGTATAGACCAGTGATTCCCAATGAGGGCGGGGAGGGGTAGAAGCTACGGGTATAACATAGGATCCTATGGGTTAGATTGTGTTGGGGGACAATGGGAGAAAATAATTTCTGAAGGAGGTGATGAGAAAAAAAAGGTTGGAAAGCTATGGTATATACATATAGTGTACTATGTATTCCGCCAAAACCAGTGGCTGGTATCATCAGGCATTACAAGATGAAATTCTTTGAAACAAACAGAATTAAAACCATCATTGCCAGCCTTATAACTATTACTAGCTTGAGAGACTCTTATTTATTAGATAAGGGCCGCAAAAACCTAATAAACCACTTACTTATTGTAATGCTTTTAAATAGGTTATTTCAAAATAGTTTGGAATTGATCGTATAAGCATTTATCGTTATTTACTTGCAACTTGCAAATATTAGTTTACAGAATGTGAGAAAATAGACATTACAAATGAAAGTAAAATTTTATGTGGAGAAGGGTGGTATAAAGTTTATTCTGTACTCATTCTGAGAGACATATTTGAATACTTGAAATTACACACACCCGTGTGTGAGTCAATCACAAATCTTCATTAATTTTTAGGTAAATCAAAGAAATTTTGAATAAAGTGTTAAATTACAATTTTTTTTCTTCCTAATCAAGGAAATGCAAAAAAATGTACATATGAAAATGACATTATTATATACATAATTATAGCCCCTCTCCCAGAGAAGTCAGCACTCCTCAAGAGCAAATCAGCCAGGATAATTCTATAAGGTGTCTGGCTGTAACTTGATCTGAAGAAGTTTAAGACAGAGGATATGAGGGTCTTTTACTTGGGCGAATGATCAATCGTCTCCCCAAAAATCGCCTATAATATTCACATCTGTTGCTAATCGATTGAGTTTGCTCAAGTAACTAAACTAGAATCAGTATCTGGTGGTATGATCAAGGTCGTCTCAAGACCATCGTGGGCCCCAGGGCCAACTGATTTTTCTGAGGCCATACCCAGTAAATTCCAAAGAATTTCAACCAGTTATAATTTTTGGGCCCATGTGTTAAGATGGCACTGTGAGTGATAAAAGAAATACACATATAGACACCCTATGTCAAATTTGTTTTCTGCTGACTATTGATTTAGGGTCTTGTGACCATCTCCCCTAGACAGTTATGTACCATCAGGATTTGCAGCATTGGGCTTCGAATCACAATGGGCATGACACACACATGGGAAGCTAGTCAGGTGGGTGTATGAGTCATTATTAGATGTACATGATTTATTTTGCAAAAATGAATTATACAAATTAATGAATTAAAAAATTATCTCTCACATAACATTATATGGATTCTCAAATGAATTATAAATGCATCAAACAGTGATAACAAACTACTTACGATGGAAATTTAGAAAACACTTGTAGCATAAAAAATATATATGAATACACTAACTTTGCCTTCAGAATTTGTTAGACGAACTGATAAATCTACAAGGCCAGTATCCAACACACAAACATAATCTGTAAGGAAAAAAAAGTGATAACTTGCATGTATATAATGAGGCTCATAAATATTATGAGAAATTTAACACTTTCAAGGTTGAATGTTTGAAATATTTTGGGTATCTGAAACATAAATTAAATGTAGTAAAGTGGATATTCATAGAAATGCTATATTGCCCTGATAAAATTGTCACTGTATTTTCATATACAAAAAATACCTTTTTTGAGGTCAACATTCTTTGCATTCACATTGCTCGATATGAACAAGCAAAGCTCCTCTGATATTATCCTGGAAAAAATATGATAGGAACATTTTTTATTTAAAAAATAACAGACAGACAAGAAACCGCAACATTAATTACAGTAGAACTGTGATGACTCAGCAGTTATTATTCTAATGGCTACTTTACCACACACCACCTCCAGCCATATCCATATAATGCAATTTACTGCCATTAACAAGTCAGGTTGGAAATGAAGGCATCATCTATCAGTAGTCGCCTCAAGCTCATTACGGAAAATTTCTTGTTAGCTATATTCTTCCTCCGGTTTGAACCTGGGACCTGATGGCAACCTACATGGTGGTAGTCGAGCATCTCACCAGCATGCCACTTGGGCTATTCTAATGGCCGGCACAATACTAAATTCAATGGGGATAAACCTCTCCAACTTGACATAAATTGGCTTAATCCTGCTTAAGTTGGCAGATTTCCGTGTAATCACAACTAATTTCTTTTATATTGTCCATGCATTAGCTAGTTCTCAGCCACATCACTGGGCATTTTATCTGCTGCAGCCTTGTATTTGTATTCAGAAAATTTTATAACATTGCTTTTTTATATTTCAATTTTGTATTTTCAATTCTTTATTTTATGATTTCTTCTTGTCTGTTGGCCATCAACATTTAAAAGTGGGGTCACTTTCCACCTTAAAACCAGGCCCGTCATTTAGGGGGGGGGGGAGCGTTGCCCCCTGGCTTTTGAAAATACGCTAAAAATGAAATATATATACATGCATTGAGTACATGTGCTTTGCCCCCCCCCCCCAGAAAAAGTTGAAATAAAGGCCCTGCTTAAAACTCAACCTCGACTATGAAAGTCATAGATAGTATGGATGATACCTGAAATTTTTGAGTGAGATCATTGAGTAAGCTTGATCAAAATTTTTAAGACAGAATAGGAAAGTTTTCCTATTCCGACAACTGCTTTGCTCATTCACAAATAACAAATATTTTCACATTTTCTTTCAATCCGATTCCAAATAATTCAAAAACGTTCCATAAAAAATTACAGATAACACTTTTTTTGTTAATTTTGTTAGTTTACGCATAATTGATGATGGAATCAACGTATTCAATTTTTTTTATGAGAAACATCACTAACTTGACATGCTTATGTCACGCTTTCCTTTGGGGTGTAGAGTTATCAAGGTTCTACTGTACTACACACATTAAAACAATCTTAGAATTTTTTTTTTACAAAAAAGGGAGGTGCAGCAGTAAATGAAAAAGGTTTTTTCTTTTCCCTACTTTTTCTCAATCACAGTGATTGTTAAAAAAAACTCCCATGGTAACATTATAATAAAAAAGCACCAACAATAAAGGCAAATAGCAAGGAATCTTAATTCTTGATTGGCTTGATAATGGTTATGCTATAAAATATAGGTCTATATCTTCTAAAGACAGCACCCATAATGTGTATCGAAATAAGCTAGATTTTGTGATTTTTTTCCTTTTTTTTTATATTTTTTTATTGTGTTAGTATCAGGCAAAGAATTCAAATTTCTCCACCGCAATCAGTTTTTCTCTATGGTAATATCAATATGTCAAAATATTGTTTGATTTCTAAGCCAAAAGTAATATCATACATCATACCTTAGCAAAGACGTTTTTGTGGATGCTGTTATATTTGTTGATAAACTGAAGTTTTCAAAAGTCAGAACAGTTCTCAAAGGTAAATACAATGGCCTAAAAAAAATGGAAGAAAAATAATTAAAAAGAGAAACAGTCACACATATTGACTTATCGAGCGATAACATGTCTAAAGACGATATACAAAACTGATCTTTGTTTTTTCCCCATAAGTATTGTCATATAATCTAATGATTGCAGGTGTATGCAGATGGGAGGGGAGGGGGAGCCATTTGATCATATATTTTATTATTTTTCTTATGTATTACTATACCATTACATTCTTTTGTCCTTTGGTATTTGTCGCTCTGAGTAGCTGATAAGGTTTTCATAAGCCAGAAAATACAATTTTCATTTAAAATATTGTGTAACAAGGAATTACACACAGAAAATGTTAAGCAATTATCATTTTTAAGTTTTGTGATACAGATTAAACTAATAAACTTTGTCCAAAATTTGTTGCAGTTGCCTCATTTTTTTTCTAATGGTTGAGTAAAAACGTTGTAATTTTTCAGTCCAACATCTATATAGAGGGTGATTCCAATTGATTTGTTATTGAATTACTTCATTAAGATAGCTTAATGGAACTATAACCCCAATTAAATAACAGAATAATTCCATTTGAGGTACTTTGTCAAAAAGACCCTGATCCTTAGCCAGAGGTTTTTCGAGAGATTTCGTGGGGGGGGGGGGGAAATCAGTGAGCTTAAATGAAAAAACAATTCATTGTTCTTTAATTCTTATATACTGAATACTATAGTGAAACCTCTCTTTTATGAACCCTGGCAGGACAAAAAAAAATTCACCCTTAAAAGACGGGTGACCATTAATCATACTTTTATTATACAATAGGAAATTATTATTTGACTGTAAAAGAGATGTGACCGCATCTGAGGGATCCATTAAGAGGGGTTTTACTGTGTTTTGTAAAAGAGTCCCTGAACATTTGGTGCAAAGGATCCATGGAGCACAAGAGGTTAAGAGCACCCTTGTTCCTCATAAAAGCATTTGAGTTTGTCAAATAGGATAAAACTGACAATTTATATGGAAAAACTGATGCAGGACAATACATGACACTGATAAATAGAATGCTTCAAACTTATATTTTTGCAAAATTTTGCTTACAAAAAAATAGATTTTGTACAGAGGATACCCCTTCCCCCTTCTCTTTAAATGTAGCAATTGATATTCAGTACCTGTAATCAATGGCACAATTCCCAAGATGTAAATGCAATTCAACTACAACAGCTGGTGCAACATAGCCACTTATAGGATAATCTGTAACAGCTATGAAATCAATCAATTGGTTGAGCCAGAGCTGAGATGCTGGACACATGTGATGCCTTAATGTGGTACCAGAAATCCCTATTGCTATTTTGTATGTCTAATGAGGGGAAGAAAAAAAATAAAATAATTGAGAAAAAATAAATCATATAAGTTCAATAAATAAATTAAAATTACTGCACCATATCCATAGCATCAATTTGCCATGAAAGAACCAGAAAGGAACGATTTCTCTCTTAATATTTTACCTATGATATTCAAAAACAAGAAATACATGTTATTAGTCACATAATATGGGTTCTGAAAAGACATGACCTTTAAAGTGCTTCCATATCTATATATATAAAATTGATTTTCTGTCTTATTTTCGAGGTCGCCAAATTTTGCATATATACCAAATGGGACCCGACTTAAACGATAGGCTACTTTAAAATTTCGTCAGCCCAGGGCAAATGCCCCAAACGGGCAAAAAACTGTCGGGCAACAATGGTTTTTGGGCCTCAACAATCACTTTCCGAACGTTTACTTTGGTTACCATGGTTCCCTAGCAATGCATTTCAGACGTGTGTATGCCTTTACAACGGTTTGTCACTTCTTTACTCCTGTTAGTATATGTATAATAGTTTATGCCTTTATAATGGTTTGCCGCAATTTCAATATACTCTCAGTAATGAGGCTTTTTGAATAGACGTCATAATCATCATCAGCATCGCTTTGAGAGTCAGGAAAAGGGTGATCCCCATAGAAATCAGTGCTAAAATTGTCGATTTTACTGTAGAAATGCAGAAATTAGTGGGATTTTCCGCCCCATCAATAATTTTAAAAATTGTATTGAATTCTCGATTTTTGAAATACTCAGTTCGCTTAGAGATATACGAAGCCCAGGAGATTAAATATGAAGTAATTAGCCAAACCTATACTTTTGAGTTAGATATTCGAGCAATATCATTGATTTCATTTATATCTTCTCAAGTATGAAAATTAATGTCTCCATATTGTCTCTTTTGATATTTATTTGCATAAATTCATGTGGGTTAGTTTATTTTAAAATTAGTTATGAGCCCGTGAAAAGTGAATCGAAAAAATTCCACAGCTTTAACTAAGGATTTTTGGAAGCTGGAACAGACAGATGGATAACTTGAAGTTCGGGGGCGGGAGATCGAAATACCTAGCGCCCCTTAAAAAAGAAAAATATATATTCATTTCTACGTTTCTGTGTAAATCTATATTTGTTTATTTCATGAATCGCGCAGGTCGCCATATTGGTTAAGTTGGACACGGTTTGTATGTCCCTCAAGAAAAAGAGAGGGAGATATCACGTGATCCAAAAAAGCCTCATTGAAGAAAACCCGGGCAGCGCCGGGTATTATAGCTAGCTAGTAAAGTATAAACTCATTAAGTGGCATTGCTGAGCATAGCAATTGAAGCTGTTTGGCTTGTGGGTGCCTTTAGTAGGAAGTCACACATGAGAGTTCTTAACTAGTTCAGGAAAAGGGCTAGAACTGATCCCACATTTGTGTCACATATTACTGTTGAAGATGAAAATTGACAATATTGACTATACCATTATCACCCTGAAATAAAGCAAAGAAGTACTGAATGAAGAGTGAGGTCGTGAGTCAAGCTTGCCTACTTTGACAAGATCTAGAATCATTTATTGGTAAATTGAATAAATTGTTTTTTTTCTGTCCTGAAACTTTTATGAAAATAGATGTATTTCATTGTACCTTTATCTGTTGCTTGATATCTCTCATTGTATGCACAGCTATCGACAACACATCAGTACTATCTCCTCCACAGCCAGTCACAACACCATTGCTTGAAGGAATACCAACTTCTGACCTATATATTATGGGGTCTTGATTTTTCAAATTTGATTGTGAAAAAGGCTGGACAACTTGTCTTTCTATGGGAAAAAGTGCTGAACCTAAAAAAAGAAAAGAGTAACAATCAGAAAAAACCTCAACACAGTATCACAGGTGAATTCAATACACAGTATAATCATGGGTACAGTAAACTACACTTGCTTCCAAAAGTTAAGCAAGTGACTGCTTACATAACATTACGACACCACTTTAATTTTGCCCCTCTAGATTGCATGGTTAATGGAACACAAATACGTGCTACTCATGCATACAGTCCCTTCACGTGGAACCATCAGCACTCAGTACCAGCAGATAGTGTCTTACCAAGTGATATTGCAATCTTGGAAGTAACAGTTGTGGAGGTCGCTCGTTGATTCAGCTTAGCTACTATAGCAATATATACCCCGATTACTAAAACAATTCCCAAGCAAGTCAAACAGCTGACCGGAGACATGGGTCTAGTACCATCTCCATATGATGATCGGTATATTGCTATAGTTCCCAAGTGGAATCCACGAGCAACTTTCCCCATTGTTACATCCATTATTGCAGAATTACTTGGTAAGACAATATTTGCCAGTACTGTGCGCTGAAAGCTCCACATGAAGGGACTATGTGCCCGTGTACCACGCATTTGTGATTAATCGTCCAATCCAGAAGGACACGTTTAAAGTGTTATAATTATGTTATATAAGCCGTCACATGTTTAACTTTTGGAAGCGAGTGTACATAATGTACAAGTATAAGCAACCAGAATATTAGAAAAGATGGGAAAACTGTTGGGTTGAGTGAGTGGATAAAGAAAATCACTCCCAGGAAAAATGTTCAGTTCTCAATCTTCAAAAAGTAGCATTTTGTGAGTTGAAGTAAATTGTGGATATGTGATTAATTATATCAGTGTAACAAGAACCAAAGAGCTTTATTTTTACACTGAGATATCTAATTTTTAATTACTTTTGGGAGAGGGGTATGTAAATGTTGTCTGTCTTTGGTTTTAGACATATATACATGATAAAAAAAATCACCTTTGTGGTATAAAGTGCCTTTGTTTGCAAGTAGACACAAATAAGACTCATATGGGTCACCTTTGAAGGAGGAAGCCAAGAAAAATTTACATTCCTCAACTACAAGTTGCATCTTACTACAATATCCAGGTACAACATTACCAGCATTGTCCTACAATGAAATAAAATAAATACAAAGAACAAGATGAAAAACACTGAAAAGAAGATATTTATTTCAGGCAATCAGAGTGATTTATTTGCACAATTGTTATAGCTTTGTAAATGTGTAATAGAAAAGATACAAAGTACACTTTAATTGCATAATAATGCTTTCTGCATCAATAGCTCCTGTGACCTGATGGTGCTATGTGAGAACGTGCCATATTATAATATCTTACCAACAGTTTTTTCCTGAACTTTATGATTTTTTTTAACTTTCATGCTGGGAAACTAACTCTATGATGAATAAACCAATGAATAATAATAAAAAAAAATTTCATTAATCTTGATTAAAAATGAAATTAACAGCCTTAAGCATGAACAAAACATATACGTATTACTCAATATTGAATGAGTTTCATAGCATACTTTTTACAATGACTAAGAACATCACTGTTATGCATGTCTGAACAATGTAAGACTACCTTATTTGTATCTCTTATGAGGAAAAAAACTATTTCTTTCAGTAGAAACACTGAATGAGTTTTCTCACATTTTGTGACCAGTGTATAGTGACTCCCAACCAGTGTATAGTGGCATTTTAAGGTGCCATAAGATATTTAGAATACTAGTGCTATTTCTAAGGGTTATTAACATTAACGGTTTAGGAATCGCTGTTTTGCAGTATGAATATGAAGAAATAAAAACCAGAGATCAACACTTACCAATAACGAGTTACAAATCGCAACTGCTCCTTTCTGAATGTTCATGTTCACAGAAATTTTAGTGTAGTCAAGGCTTCTAGCAATTTTTTTAAGTCTTTGTTTGTGCTTCATGTAATGCTCACTCACAGAGTAATATATGCCCTCTTCCTCGTCCGATTCAGAATTAGAATCTATGAGAAAAATAACAATTATAAAATACCACTCATGAAAAATATTTGGCAACACCTACTATGAAAATTTTTAAAACATCAACAGCAAATACATATTTTTACCAAGAAAAAAAATTGATACTACTGAAAAAATGACCAAACTTGGCTAATACTCACCAGTCAAGTTACTTGATGTGCAGTTATAAAACATTTTAAAAACGTTACTGTCTTTTAACGCTTGCGGATTGAGATCAAATGCCGGAGCATGAGTGTTAAAGCCACCAGAATCATGACTATATGAAATGCTCACAGGTGCATTCTCCCAAAGAATAAGATCATCACACAACCTAAAGAGAGGGAAAAACTTTGGAAATCAAACCATATATATATATATATATTTATTTATTTGTTTATAATTTTATAATGATATTCTATAGGATTTTGCAACGTACAAAAACAACTCACCTGTTATATAGAAGTTCAAAAAATTGTTTGTCTGGGAAGGATGCATTTACAGCTGGAAGAAAGAAGTCCAGTACAAACAAGCTTCTGTCTATTGTCTGATCGATAAAGTTGAGAATTTTATCTTTGTCTGCTGGCTTTATTAACTGGAATGAGAAAACATTGATGAACAACATAATCTACTATTAAAAAGTGTTTTTTTTGGTTGTTTTTTGTCATCATAATCAAAACAAGAATGTTATCAACTATGCATTATTCTTGGAATTCCCTAATTATTTCATTAAGTTCTTTGCTTGAAATTAAAACTAAACAAACCTGCTAATGACTAAACGCCTCATTTGACAGAGCACAAAACTATCTCAGTGATTAGGATTAACATATTCCTGCAGATTTTAATCCTGATGCAGGGTGTACAACTTCCAGACCATGGGCCAAATGAAGTCTGTGAAGGGTTTCTATCTGGCACATGGAAGGTATTCCTAAAATAAGTTTCAATCCACACAACACAATAAGTACACCAGTTTGTGGCCCATGATGGTAGCAATCTTTCATATCTGGCTCGCAGACAGACAAAAATTGTACACCAATGCTATAAAGAATATCAATGAATAAATTTGATACTAAATTTTATCTCACACTCATTGGATAATTTTCAAATAGAAAAATAACAAATAAAAACCCATAAGGAACAAATAAACATCTAAAACATCAAAGAGCTACATATATGTGATATAATAATAAAATTATCAATGCAAACATGATGACTTGTGTAATTTGATCAAGGGTTGTGAAATTCAGTTGAACACCATCCATAGCAAATGCTGCTTGTAATGTCCTCTGGATTACATATGACCGAATTTGTTTGTGCAATGGTCCTACTTTTACTATCATATTGAACAGTGAACTGAATATTCATTCCTGTAAAATTTGTTACCGCAGGTTTCAGTTGGGTGAGTTATTAGTAAAGCCATTGAATAAGAGAAAAAAATGGTATCATAGTTACTTCATCATCTTCTGAAGAAATTCGTTGGTTGTTCTTATTTTTATCTTGGCTTTCATTGACATTGAAGTCTGAACCATAAAACACAGCATTGGAGCAGAAAGGTGAAGGCTCTTTATCCATATTTGACAATAATGTGTCTGTAAAGCTAACTGGACACAGGTCTTCTTTGTCAGTCATCAATTCATACTCCAAAAGGTCATCTGGTTTTTTTGGTATTATATGCAACACAAGCCTAAAAAATAAGATACATAAATAGAATTAAAAAAAAAAAATCATGAAAAGCAAAAAAAAAAATTTCGTCATCCATCCTTTTAAATCTAAAATGAAGCTATATGATGAATATGAAAGTAGATAGCCAAAAATTTCATTGAATTATTGAGAAATAATTAAATGGTGTCCTCTACCATAAATATTGTTTCTTTCAACTGTGTACATATTATTTACATAAGGGCAATTTTTTCTCTCTCTCATGAAATTGGATCAAAAATGAAAAAAAAAAAGAAAATAAATAAAAATAAATAAAATGACAACCAAAAAATCCACAAAATTCTTAGGGACACCTAAGCCATTAGCTTCACCTGCTAATAAATGAAATATAGTCAGCAATGACAGCAGTTTGTTAAGAATTCATGGTGAAAAAAATTAATTTAAATTTAACCATGTTAAGAAATAGGCCAATTCAATTAGGCATTTTGTCTGTTTCAGCACTCAACCTGATATTTGTTTGACAATCGCAATGTGTTACATATGTTTTGGTAGCTCATTTCGACATGGATGGGCACTGATACTTTGAACAATTTTTTTGTCAATTGCACTTTTCTTTTTTTGTGATTTGTGTTTCTAGCACCTTTTCTTTGTCAATTTTACAGGGAAAACCAATTTCTGACTTGTCCCTGTTTTTTCGCTAGAGCATGAGTTGTATTTTCAAAGAAAAGTATTTTTACTTTTTTCTCCTAACTTATGGTTGAACCATAAGTTATGGAACCATCTCCATCCTTCTGGTTATCTAATGCTAGGAGAAAGACATTTTTACATGTTTCGTAACACTGATCAAAAACTAAATGTTGAAAACATGTGCTTTTTAGAAATAGATGTCTCTGAACTGAAACCATGTGGCAAAGTGAAAATAATTTCAATTACATATTTCTCACAAAAAAAGTAGCCAGGAGAACATTTAATAAAGACACTCCTCTTTTTTTCCTGAATAAACCTAATTTGTGAATTACAATTCTAATTGATTTAAAAGAAGGTTCAAGTGATGGCCATATTCTTCTTAACCATTACAAAATCATCTTAATTCATTACAAAATTTCATAGGTGGCAACAGGTGTTGTAGGATTTAAACCAATGTTTTCTAAATGTCATGAATGGGGAAAAAGCTAGGGAAGATTTTCATTTAGCTATGAACTATTTATAAAATAATTTATAATAATAATAAAAATATGAATTATGAAAGTATACTGTCGGAGGCTAATTTTGTTACAAGCTGCTGCCAAGTTAGGAGGCTGTCTATAGTACTGTTCAGTACCGTTCAGCCCAAAAGAACACAATGTTCTTAGGAAAGAAAATGTCTGTCCTCTGTAGTTTAATGGTAGAACACACTCCCGGAAAGTGTGAGGTTGGTGGTTCGATTCCCCACAAAGGAATGTGACTTTTCTTTCCAATTATCTTCGCTTGATATACAGTGTGCGTCATGTGTACTTCGTATAATTAGTAGAGAGGTTTTCGTTCTATGTCGCCTGGAGGCTAATTTCGTAATGAGCTGCTGCTGAGTTAGGAGGCTGTCTATTGCACAGTCCCGTTCAGCCCTTAAGGAACACAGTATTCTTAGGAAAGAAAATATCTGTCTACTGTAATTTAATGGTAGAACATTCGCCCAAGGTTGTTGGTTCTATTTCCCCACAGAGGAATGTGACTTTTCTTTCTAATTATCTTTGTTTAGGATACAGTCATCTGTACTTTGTAAAGTATACTGATTCTAAAAAAAATAATTGTTTTAGGATAGAAAGTTACCATTTTAAAATTTGAAAAATTGGCTGGGCACAACCAGGAGGACATTTTTTCAACAAATGAAAATTTGTTCGTGCAAATTTTAAAAATCTATTGATGAAAAATGAACAGAGTGGAAACTTTTCGGAAACTGGAATATAAATAGAAAGTGGTGGGAAAAAAGTTCTGTATCAAATATATTAAATATAAATTGCTGGGTATACAAGTTAGGCCAATTTCGTGAGAATGACCTATAAACAAACCTTTTTTACTTTTTCTTTAATAAGATTTATTTGATGATTCTTCAACAAATTCAACTGCAAATTCAACAGAGATTGAAGAAGTTGACAACTATATCACAAAAGAGGGTTTGAATAATAATAATAAAAAAATCATGGAAAATAAGCAGTCTTTTCCCACAAAGATCTAATCTGTTAGCAACACTTTATAACCCCATATTATTGATAGCTTTGCATGACATAAGGCAAGGATTCTATCTCAGAGACTGCACAGCAATGGCCTAAAATCAAGATTTCCTGTGTTTTTTCCTGCATCAACTTAAAACAAACTAGCTGCCATTTAAAAAAGGTCTGAGCATAACAAAGCAACAGGTAAATAATTAATAATGGTGCTAATGTTGCAATAACCATTATTAATTGAAAAAAAAAGATGGTGGCACATAAAAATACATACTGTGAATAAATATTTGGCCATACATTTCTAAAAAGTAATAATAATCTACCCAAACCACACCTTTGAGGGTAAAAAATAAAAAATTGTACTTAAAAGATAGGTGTGAACTTGCATACAATCCAGAATTCTCAGAATGAAGATTTAAATATTACTTTGATATTGTGTACAATTTCATATACATGGCTGTATTAAAAATTTTGTGACCTATACATATCAACATATGCACGAATACAATTATGTACAGTGGTGTCTGGAAATTCAAAGCTGAAATTCTTTGGGACTGTGCATGAATGGAATTGTTAGATAAACATGCATGGGAAGTATTCTCCCACAACTTAACAATTTTCAAATTCTACACGAGTTCTGTGACAGGCTTGTGTCAAATTGTGTGTATGTGTGGTGTATGTACTACTGTATTATAAAAATATACAAACCTAGGCCAGTCAAATCCTCTATCACTAACTGCTTTCTCTGCCTCAGGATCAACAGAAACTCTTAGAAATGATAAAGGATCCTCATTTTCAGACATTTTCAAAAGGCCTGAATCAAAACAGAAATCATATATTGAAGAGAAATCTCAAATAGCACATAAATAATAACTGACTCATAAATAACATTTTACAAATGATATATGAAAGAAAGTAACACTCCGCCCCCACAAAGTAGAATATGCCAAAATCTGTGACGTATGTCATAGAGCAATCAATGCTCTACTACAGAAAAATCTGGAAGAATTTTAAGAAAAGTGTAGTGAAACACTATTATGGGAATTTTTACTGCAGAACATTTCCAGTCACTCGAGAGCTCTTGCAGAACAATGCCAAACATTCTGCTTTGGAGGGTAACACTTTCAAATTTTTTCAATTTTAGGAACAGACAGCATTCCATATACCTTTATATCACAGAAGCTGAAACAAAAATTTGACATAACTAGTGCTTTTTGCTAAACTCTTCATATTTATTCAATTAATTGGGCACTTAAACAAATGGCTAACATATCTCAGACATAAATATAGTGAACAAACACTTCATTTTTTAATTACTTCCATATCGCTCACTTCCTGCTTGGTTACTTTCAGATTTCTTACACACTTCTACATTCGCATACAAACACTTCCAGGCATGAACTAATCTGTTAGAAGTTCCTCAGAGGAATGCTTTTGAGATGCACGTTTGGCTTAGTCTTTAGTAGTAGTACAAGCTATTTATATCATCATAATTACCATGGAAATCTCTGCACTGCAATTCTATCTTCTGCTGAATTTGTTCACTATCAACAGTAAAAGCAAGAGAAGTATCGATCATCTCCATCACAAGAACTTCTTTGCGTAAGTTCTGTTGCCACCAAGGTGCTCTTTCCATATCATGAGGAGAACGAAAATCAGGAATGGGAAATCTAGGAAAATTTCGAAGAATAAAAAGATTTTGGTAAACACAAAACACTTGGTTTCATCACACTAAAGATAAGATTGAATCAAGCAATGTTTGTCATCTAAAACTAAAAATTGAAATTAAAAAGATATGAATGGGATTTATAAAAAAATAATTGCACACAAGGGTAGTGGTCAACACTTCAGCGGATTATGAAAGGCCTGCTTATAGTTGGTGCACTAACGCTATTCAAAAAGTGAAGATTTTTTTATCTATAGTTATATTTTATGGGGCCATTTTCATGATATCCCTCTTCCTCCATGAACTCTAAAAAAGGAATGAGCCTGACGAAGACACAGCTGATTTAAAAGCCATGAAGCCACGCAACAACTTTGGATACATTTGGTCTTACCTAAGGATTGATTGACATAAGGTTGATTCTAAACAGTGATTTCAATAAAAAATAATTCTATATAGTTACACTATAATAAATAACTACAATAATTGAAAGAAAAAGATGGAGTCACCTCAGATTCACGATCACAAAAGGACTGGAAACATGAACTTCCGTTTTTTGAGACACACGTCTGGAATTATTTTCTTCCTCTCTCTGAAATGTAGAAGTAAGTAGGTCAATTCATGATGTTTTGGACATTGATTTTTCACAAAACCCACATTCTATAAGACGAATATATTATACAGCAAACTAAACATCCATGTAAGAAAATCCTACTTCACCCAAATTTTTTACTTAATAATTTTGTTTATGTATATTAAGGTCAGATAAATATCATTTTAGAATATGTGTCAAGCAATCAAAAATAACGTAACATCAGGGTTGATAAAAAAATGGTCTAAACTGGTTTTTTTTGGTTCAAATAGCATTAACATTAAAAACAATAAAATTTCTGAAAAATCATTTAAACTTCTAATAATTAAAATAAAATGTTTGTTAATGCAATTAACACTATTCCCTATTCCCACATAAATTATTGTAGAAATATCTCTTACATTTTAGTAAAAACTAACTTTTGCAATTTAATTATTTTTTTGCTGAACTCAATGAATTACTGTGTTTGAAAATTGTTAATGTTACTATTAACCATATAATATAAAGGGGGTGTTTTCAGGTCCGTCATTTTGAGGGGGGGGGGCCGTTGTCCCCCAGGCTTTTGAAAATATACTAAAAGTGGTGTGTGTGTATATATATATATGCGTATATTGAGTACATGCTCTTTGCCCCCCCCCACCCCCGCAAAAGGTTGAAATGACGGCCATGGGTTACTCCAATTAATTTCATTATATTTAATTAGGAAGCTATTTTACAGAAACTGTGATAAAAATTAGGTGAATATAATATATTTAATGAAGCATAAGTAATGCAGATTAATTAGCAATGATTTACGATATAAAAGGTGATTATATATATCTAAAGTTCCAATTTAAAACACTGTAGAAGAGCCATTGTTAAAATGACTTGAAAATTTACATGAATATTCCTGAAGCAATGGAATTTTATATGGCAAAAGGGAAAATTAATAACAATGTACTCATTGAACTCAAATTTGCTTGCAGAATGGGAATGATGACCATTCAGGCAAAATGATAACTTAGTTAGCATTGCACAATTTCATAATTCATGAAAACATCACAAAAATGAAGTAATTGAACAAATAACTACAACTTACTCAAGAAATGTTAAATATATTGTCCATCATAATCTGGCAATGAGGTGAAAGCACAAAAATGTTCATTCAACAACAAATACAAATACAACGCCACAGCAGGCAAATTGCCCAATGAGTGACTAAAGAACATCATGGATTCCCGAGCCATTCCTTGGAGGCCCTACCTACTACTGCTACACCACACATGCACCCCCGCCCACCCCCAATGAATCGGTACATGCGGGAATGCGCGTGTACGTGTAGTGAAACCTGACGTGAAGTTTTTTTTGTTTCTCTGTAATGCTTGTTATGTGTAGTGCTGCCATCTGCCACCAGTTTTTCTAACTATGAGTGAAGTGTTATGATTGAATGATTTATCGTTGCAGGACTGTTGCTCTCTGTGGCGAGACTTTTTAATGGGGAGATCGGCTCGCATTTGCGCCTTGAAGTTGGGAACCACAGAAAACCAACTTCAGCCAACCACCACTGTGGGGTTCGAACCCGGATCCTCGCATCGCGAGTCTGTCACTATAACCACTCGACCACCACAGCGGCCGAGTGGATCAGACTATGTAATGGTCATGATGTGGATGTGCTTGCACATCACCAATGTTTTGCAATCCGACCTTTGTTCCTAAGATTTTGAGGTACCCCCCCCATCCAGAAGTTGCAAGGGTTAAGATCTGGTGAACTGAAGGCCAGACAGGTGTCGTGCCATTCTGTTATTGTCAAAATGGGTCTTCAGCAGCTGCTTTGCTGGTATTGCGATGTGCATCTTGATAAAAGTTGTGCTATCCATACACTGATGCTGTTGAACTGTTGAAATGACGTGGTTGCACAAAATAGATTATACTGCTGGCCAAGTACAGCATCATCTACTCACCCATTTTTTTCTTTTTCCAAAAATTTCTACAGTACCCATGCAAATTTTCAAGTCATTCTGACAAGTAGCTCTTACTGTACAGTTTTGGACTCAAAACTTTAATTATAATCATCCTGTATATAGCTGATTATTTTTCATTAAGCTGTTATTACTGAACCTTGATTAACTGGGCTTAACCCTCTGACTGCTCAATTTGTGGACCGAAATTGCTTCAAAAATTGCGTAATTTTTTTCACTCAAAAAGTGAAGTTTGAGCGGTAATACCACATGCCTTCAAATGCCTCAATTGAGTGGACAACTAACGACATCTGTTGGCCAAAACGTAAATGAGACGTCTAATACTGTATACAATTTTTTTCAGTGGTTAAACAGGGAAAAAACGGGATGCGCTTCTCAATAAAGGAAGAAAAACACATGCCCGCAGAAATCGCGAGATGAGCAGATTTTGCTACATTTGAGTTGCCCGTGGAAATCGCGGGATGAGCAGCCAGAGGGTTAAAGGTAAAAGTATAAAAAAAAGTTATTGAATCTTAAGACTGGGTGCTATACTGTGTGAGATATGTTACTTCTTATGGGAAAGAAAATGAAAATGTCTGTGAGGTAATGTAACTACTAGAACACTGATCTTTGCCCTTTAGGGGCAGCTGGTGTCTATATTGAATTATAAGACCACCTGTCCCTAGCATAATGATGTCACTACTGTTGCTGCTTCTTTGTGAAGGAACCCCCCCCCCCCCCCCGTGAGATAATACACCACTACATCAAGATGTGTAATGCAATCCTTATTCATGAATTTGCTAAAGATAGAGCATCAGAGTGTAGCCAATAGTTGGAAAATGTGGCAAGAGTGAGAAATTTTGGCTTGTACATATAACTCTGAGCAACCAAGACACTTAATATAAAAAAAATTTATATATAGGCCACTTTTATGAGATTTGTTTTTGGAAAAAACCACTTAATATCATCTTACACCATTTAAAAATGTACCATGAGAATATACCCCAAGAATATAAAATGTGGTACGAATAAAACATATTGACTAATAATGACCTAATATGATATTTTTCAAGGGAAAAAATTATATTTGAATCACTTTTATGTAATTTTTTTGAAAAAACCACTTGGTTAAAACCAACGTGGTTTAAACTAAACAACCCAGTGTAACATGCATAGCAATTTTTTTTTCAATACAATCGTAATGCTGAAAAAAAAAAAAAGATTTACCCAGCTAAAGTGTGATGACTCAAAGCGTTTGGTTCTTCGATTAAATATTGGATCAGGATTAAGAAAAGCTCTGATGCGATCTGTCAGGGAAATATCAACTTCAACAGCCACAGGTGCCAAGTGGAATGTGATTTTATTTGCTGGCAGCTTTGCGAGTCTTGTCTACAAAGAGACCAGAGAAAGAGTTATAAAATGCAGTAGAACAACAGAATAGTAATACAATGCATAACAATAACTTAAACTTATTGATTTAATTTTTCTATTGAAAATAGCAAAAAACTTACTTGCGATCCATAATCGATTCTGTCATATTTAATTCTGACACAAGGCTCCTTTGAATTTCCAAAATTTGTTTTCAAATTATTATGACTGAAAGACATAAGCTAGGAGGGAGAAAAACATACACATATGCATTCTCATGAATAATAAACAAGATGCAAAGATTATAAGTACGTTACACTGTCTATGATGTACTAAACAACTTTACCTCTGTGCATGACAGTTTAGCTGGAAGGCTTCCATCAGCAGCAATGTTGAACACACATTCAGAAACTTCCATATCTAACATAGTTAAGGCTGTGCTGAATAGTCGTTGTGCTGTTGATGTCTTCTCACTACCTTCAAATGTAACGCTGCTTGCTAAAATTCTGGAATGAATGAAACAAAAAACTAGTTTGAAGCCACTACCTGAATTATTTTCGATTGATAGATGGAAAAAAAAAATACAAGAAATTTTTCTAAAGAAATCCACTGCATTTTCACAACTAATGACAATTTTTTTTTTGTGATAAAAAAATGGAATGGAATATATTTGAAAAGTTTAAAGCACAAGGGGTATGAGTGCAATGTTAAGTCTATGTGTTTCATATATATCCCTTGTGTTTTAAACCCAATTTCAAAGCAAATTCTGAATAGCTTTCTTTTCATGTCTGTCACTGAGAGGTTGGTGAACTAAGTACTCGATGTAGGGACTTCCTGCTGTTGCAATGTATTGTGAATTTTGACCTTATCACTCTTACTGATGTGAAAGAGTACTTCTGTGTAAAGTGCGAGACTAACAGCCGTATTAACAGTTGCGTTTCAGAACTACATTTAGGTTCCGAACCATGCTCCAACTCGAAAATGGTGTTCACCGCTCCTGAATCAAGATCCAGCGACCAGTTTTTCGAGCCTTAAACTGAACCTCCGATCTTGGTGATCCTGCAGGGTGGATAGAGTTTCAGGGCATGCGAAGTGAGCGTTATCGTCGCAGCAAACATCAAAATTGAAGTAGTAATGACAGCCATGCTGGATTGTTTTTGAGACAAGCCCAAATGAAATTAGAAATTTAGTATAATTTATGAATTATAAGGTGATGAATGACCGTGTTTAAGCATTAAATATATGGCAAATAATTATCCCCAATCAATGAAAGCCATCACTACAACTTGAAGACATCAACAAGTGGTGAAAGAAGGTGAGTAATGATACTTTTCTATGATTTTCTTCAAATCTCAACTTTATCTGCTAACAAAATGCTCATTACTATTAAATAATGATAGAATTGTACATGTAATATACTCGTGTATTGATATTAATAGCATAAGTATGTGTTTATTAGGTATTTGAAGCAGGGCTGTAGTGAGCTCTCTTGGTGCAGACTTTTCTTAGAGGGGGGGGGGACGAAAGGGTTATTATTATGCAAAATAAAGTGTACATATTTGTGAGGGCCCTTGGGCAATGCCCCAGTTTAGTTATGGTCCTGATCTAAAAGTTAAAATATAAAGGGGAGCACAGTGGGAAGTTTCTTCCCCCCCCCCCTGAAAATAATGAATCTATGGGTCTGAAAAAAAATCACGAATATCTATCTCTTGAATGGCAGGAATGGTCACTTGCATGCAGTTTCAAATTTTCTCAGCATGATGGGGCCCCTGGACGAGTGATTTTTTTGCCCCTAACCCAGTAAATTCTAGAAAATTTCAACCAGATCTCATTTTTGTGGGGGCACCCTCTTCTCTTGAGGGGCCCAGGCATTAAGACGAGCACTGCTTATAACTCTAAAAATGTATACCTAGGCAAAAGGGACCCTTATAGATAAATTGTAACAGTAACACTGTGTCCCCTATTTTCCTTTGGACAAATTTTCCAGCAGAAATATATACATCATTTACAATAGTGCATTTTAATTCCCAACTTATACAATATTTACCAACATTCGAAAATATATATTTGTGTATGAAATGTTTCATCACTAATATGAAAATATTTATATCAATACAAAGCAAAATATATTAGATTTTATTAGCTTTTTACCCCTTCGCAGGAATATTCACTACATGATATTTCACTGCAGTATGTAAAACATGAAATTTTCCTTCTATATTCAACCGATCTTGCTTATAACATTCCCACTTATAATGTTTTCCTGCTCAGTACTGTGACTAATTCTTTTTAAGATTTCCTGTTTAAAGCGTTTTCCTGCTTTCAGCGTTTCTTCATGATAGTTTTTTGAAAAACATTATAATCCGGATCCATAGTGTTTGCACAAATAAAAACACATGCATAACAAAAATTTTGTGAAATTTTGTGGTGCAGGCTCTTTATTTAAAATCATATAGTTAAAGCTCATTTCATTCCATTTGTGTATTAATATTTGGCATATAAGTATCAGTTCACTGGTTTATTAGTTACAGTTAAACCTCACTACAATGATACTCGATATAACAACTAATCCCTCTACATCGATATTTTGAAAGTACTGTTTGGAAATTCCTATGGTCTAATGTTAAACTGCTGCCTCTCGATACAACAGTATTTTTTCTTGATCTGCAGAGTATCATTTTATCAAGATTTTAGTGTGTGATTTGTGTACAAAACACCAATTCAAAAATTCAACATGAAATTACTTTTAAAAACTTATTTATGTGCAGTTCATGTCAGCATTGGGCAATGATTGAGTGAAATTTATAACATCTGAGTAATCTATCTATAATAAGTACTGAGTAATCTTATAATATTTAAGCTTTCAGATAAAACAAGTATTTGGGAGCAAAAGAAGGACAAAAGCACATATCCATGATAGAATATGGCCATTGAAGATGAAAATAAGCCAAAAATTAATCAGTTATTTCATAACGCCATGAAAGAAAATCCCAATATTTATTTAACCTGTGTGTTTGTGTTATACGTACCATTATTTCTTAGCAATCTCAAATACTTGCATATAAATATGAAAAAAATTATTTTTGCTAATTCATTTGTTGTTATTCCGTAGATGAGGAAAATTTTAGCTTTTTTTACGTAGTTACATGAATTCTGATTTTGTGTCTTGGTTATGTTCAAGTTACAGTGTAAATTTTGAGAGCAACAAATTACTCGATTATTGCGATTATATGTAAATACAGTATATTTAAAAAAAAAGAAAATATCCAGATTGCAAACTACCAACGCTGCAAGTAGAAAGAGGGGGTGGAAAATGATTTCAATATAATGACGTCTATATGAATATATGCCAATTGTTTTTTTAATACTTTTTAGTCTTGGCTATTAGTTAACATGCGTTATACTTGGCTATTAGTTTAATCTTGAGTTAAACATGGACATGATTCAAATGTAATACAGTCAAGGGTTACACATAACAAATAATTTTGCCCATACACTAATGCTTGTATTGACTGTTATAGATTTGAAACTTTGTTTATAGGTGATTTTTCTTTTATTAAGAATCTCACAGTTTCAAGGAAGTCGTTTTAACTTTAACTGTTTTCAAATGAATTTAACGTTTCGTGTAAGCTAATAAAAAAAAACTGGTACACATGTTGAAACAGTTTTTATACTACCATACTTTTTAATAAGTGTGCATACTCAAAAAGAAAACCGTTGAATGTAGCATTTTATACGGGGAAAAGGTGGGGAGGGCATCTTGTGTGTAGGATTGCACTAAAAAATAGTATCTTAAGAAATGATGAAACTTTTACTGTTGGTTTCATGCAAGTTCATTTCAACATATATAATTACAAAAAAGTAGTAGTCTCAGATATTAACTTAATTAGCTAATAATAGGAAATATGGTTATTAATGTTTAGTAATTACTTTAATATTCAACGTTCATCAAAAAGGAGTTACTATTAGCACTATAATATTAATTTTTTTTGGAAATCAAATTTACTGAATTTTGAACTTTTTAATTGTAATGTGTTTATCTTATTAATGTTTGCAAAATTGTGATTTCAGGTACAAAACAATCATAATTAAAAAAAACTCAGATAAATTTGGAAATTATTTTTCAAAAAATAATTTTTATCAGTATTTTTTAAAATATAAATTTTACACAGTGTTGAGAGGAGAAAAAATTGAAATTTTTTTCTACAGAAACCTGCCCAATGACCTGTTTTCCTTGATTTCATTCACGATTAATGAAATTTGTATATGTGAATAAATAATTTTTTTTTCTCAAAATAGGGAAATTCACATCTGTGGATTATATGTGGGGAAATACAATTTGATTTAAACAGAGGCAGATTTAATGGCAGGCGTGCCCGAGGCCCTGAGAAACACAAACTTAATACTTTTTCTAATTTAAGAGGCCCAATATTTCCTTTTGTACCTAGGGCCTCGACTGACTTCAATCCGCCACTAGATATAAATTATTTGCAATAATCTGAATTAACAATTCTGTAGCAGAATGAAAAACTATCATTATCGGTATCTCGGGATGGAAAAAAAAACATAGTTTGAAGTGGAATTTCCATCAAAAAGGGGGATGAAGGTAACCATATTATTATTATTTTGCTTATGGAAATGAAAATTGCTGAGAAATGTAGACACAAGAATCCTATCGTCGAGTTTTCTACTTCATTACAAAACCAAAAACCCTACTTCATCTTTCATCCAATCAGCATCAAATCTACTCTTGCCAAGCTAATATATGCCAAATACTCGAAAAACTGAAACGAGTTTCACTTGATACTGTTTCGAGAATATAAATTTTGTGTTGAAAAACAGGTTTCAACTGATCCATTTTTCAGCATGTCGAATGGTGAATACAGCCATAAGTGGATTTCATACTCATGGAACCAGTAAGTATCCTTTGGCACAGTAGGTGATGTTTTATGGACCTCAGTTGATATGCCCAACTGATATTCACTTGAATTTAGAATGAACATGTATGAAAACAGCATGAACAAAACTACACCTACAGCAAAGAAATTCATAACCACTTTATTTTTAAAGATATACCCTATCCACAGCAATAGGGTGAAATGTTAGTCTACAAAAGTGCCTTTTCTGTCACATAAAACAGAAGCCATGGATTTTTTTCAACTGAAATTGAAGTTCAGGATTTTCTGGCTTTTGTAGAATGCATATGGTGTCAATGCACTGATTGTTTTTCATATACATGAATATCGGACCTGACGCCAGACAATTCACTGCACCACTTTACTACATATTGAGAATTCAATTCCCATAAAACTAAAAATATTTGTTTGTGAATATTTACTAGGTCCTCATGTAATGTTACCATTTAGGCCCCGCTGGAAATGGCCCTTTTCTAGTCATTTTTATATTTTTATTACCTTTAACATTGATTCTGAGATCGATCGGCGATATCATGTGCTGCCGATCGACCGCCATGTTATGATCTCTTGCGCTGCCAGATGCCGAATGTCGTGCAATATTTTTAGTTCATGTGAATATGTAAATTTCTCAAATGTTACATCGATTCTAGCGCTGCCGAGTCGTGATACGGATTGGTTCCGGGAATGTGAGATGGGGAAGTTTTCCCTTATATGCCGGTAGTGTGCAACGAACAGTCACGTTGGTTCTTGGACGTTCGTCCTTACGTTTCATTTCATCCCATCCCGCCTTGTTCCAGCCATGAGTTGATGATCTAGCACGGTTCGATCCGTTGATCGTCCTCTTCATCTAGTCAAAAATCGCTTAGCCTGTGTTGAACTGTCTACGATATGCCGGCTCTCATCTGTGAAGGGTTATTCGTTGGGTTCATCTCTTTGGACAGGTGATGCTGTTGCAATGGAGCCTCCCCCTCTCCAAGAGATCACACGGATAAGTCAAGAAATGAAGTGTTCACATTCTTGTGACAGTGACATCCAGAAGGCTGTTGCTGATGGACCGATCGGGTGAGAACGTTTGAAATCTGTGATATATTAAAGTTAAAAAACTCTAAAGCAAATTTACCGATGCATGTTTTGGCAGACTTAAACTGTTGTAAAATATAAAGATTGACGCCGAATTAAAGGTCTTAAGAAAAGAAATTAGTTGTCATATAATTATTGTCATCTGTCTGACGAAGTTATTTTGGAAAGATAAAAATAGAATCCGGGAAGTAACGTTATTCGTTACACTCATATTTGTATAGCAAAAATTTAAGGCAGAGCATATTTCACATTTAGCAAGGATTTTGAAGTGCTGCCATTGCAAAGCATTTGCTACTTAAACCATACCCAGCATAGTAATGATGAAAGACTGCAAGGGAAAAAAAGAAAAAGGATCATAGTTTGAGCCAGAGCCACTATGGTGGTTGAGTGGTCATAGTGATGGACTCGCATCGCGAGGATCCAGGTTCGAACCCCACCGTCGCCATAGTGATGGTCGGCTGAAGTTGGTTTTCTGTGGTTCCCAACTTCAAGGCGCGAATGCGAGCCAATCTCCCCTTAAGAAAGTCTCGCCACAGAGAGCAACAGACCTACAAACAGTACAAATGTAATTCAATCATAACACATCATTCACTTTACTTCTGAAATATAGATGGCGGCACTGAAAAATCAAACACAACACTACATACACACTCAGTTAGGTACACACACAGTTACACTTCCGGTACAACTCACTAGGTAGTAAATCGCCCATAGATGGTGATAGAACTGAGTTGTGCTCAGTTTGAAAGAAAGGAGCCAGAGTTTTTTCGCCAACATATGAAATAAAAGATTGCTTTTCTGCCCACAAATGATGTATATTTACTCTCTGGATAAGCTATGTATATATTTCATTAAATTTTCATTGTTACGCCATTTCAATAACCCTTTTGCAATCTCGGACGAGATATATCATCCAAATGCAAATTAGCATTTGAACTATCATTCCAGCTCTTCCTGTTTTTTACCTCTTTTTTTCATCATTACAAAGCTTTATTGTAGTCCTATTAACAGACGTTATTCCCCCTCCCCGTTCTTTCTATACTCCTGTTTAGTGAAGAGAGAGAAAAAATAGGGGAAGGTGAGAAAGAGACGATGAGGGCGAAACTGAAATATACTGCCAATTTTTTTTTCTTTCTAATATGTGAATAAGGAAACTAGTTATATTGTGAGAGCCTACTTCAAATTAGTTGCTACAAGCCTGTACGTAAAGAGATTATTTACTTCTTGTCTTCATTATCTTATGGCTATGCCTATCATCATATTGAAATCGTAGCTTGCAAGTGCAGAAAATGGTCAGATTATATTCAAATCATATTCATACAAAATAAATAAATTACCTGATTTGGTTTGTTTGGCACAATCTTGAGATCTTTTCTTTAACACTGCTGAAGTCTTTGAAATCAAGCCCTTCCAAAGCAAGGGTTGTGAGTTCATCAAAATATTTCTCGGCACGGGATCGGAGGAAGGCTATATTTTCATGAGACCTGTAATTTAGTAGTATACTATCCTTGTTTGTCGGATCCATGATAGCATCTTCGTGAAGAATAACAACACATAGGCTACTACAGGAGGCTCGTAATTGAGTTGATTCAGTCAATGAATCAGTAAGTAGAGTTTGTAAAGTTGAACCTTGTGAAAAACAATTTCAGAAATGAAATTTGAAATACACTACATGAACATAGATAAAAACAAATACAGATTATAGCATACATGATAGCTAAATAACAATAATATCATTACAAATAATAAGATTTATTTATGAGTAAAAAGTGAGTTAAAAAACTATAAAAAAAGAATGCCAAGTTAATTTTTTTTTCATTTTTCCATATTATTTCTTAATTTTTTTCTAATATATATATATATATATTGAAAAAAATATATAAATATATTCATGTCAACTAATTTTGGCAAAACCATGATTAGTTTGAAGGAAAAAAATTTACTTTTTGACTTTCTTCTTGTGCTACAACCATCGGAAGCACCTCCTGTACATGCTAATCAAGAAAAGAAGTTATGCTTCAGAACTTTTTCTTTTTCTTCATATATTAACAAACATACATCGTATATAACAAACAAAAAAGCCATAGATAAAATAATAAACAAAAAAACAAAGATTACACACTCACACGTATAAGGCAAACTTTCACTTGTCAAACTGCTACTGCAAGAAGACTCTTGGAGTTCCTCATTTATAACTGGCACTTCCATTGGGACTTTATTTTCCATTGTCATGAGATGAAACTCTTCTGAATCATCTGCAGAGATAAAAGTAGCATTGAAGCAGATAAATATTTATTGAAACTTCATGATTTTTTGAAACGGATTTTTCACTTACGTTGATGAAAGAAACATATTTTACAATTTTGCAAGCAGATGAAAGATTTTGCATGGCATTAAAGGTATAAGAGGCATAAAAGAAAATTCAAGGAATTTACATCTTTACATTCAAAATTGTTTTAAAAGCAATTAATGATGAAATTTGGCAGATCACTCTACATATAAAATATAATATTTTCTACAAATGTTTTAAATATTAACAACTGTGGTAACATTTCTATATTTTGTTTCAGGTTAAGTTTGCAGTGAAGAGAAAGGTAGAGAGTGTATTCCTTCAACGTAAAATATAGTTCCCATACATCGGAGGTTTCTGATGATCATTTATATAGAATATTTCAAATTTTTTTATGATTTCGAAAAAGATACTGAAAAAATACCGTTTTGAACTAATGTATATTCGTTTAAAATTTTTAAATTAGAAAAAATATTGGTTACCATTATCAAAAATCCACGGCGAGCTCAAGAACATTTTGGCGCGATTTCCAAGAAATTTTCCCCGCCAATATCACTCGTGCTTTTTTTGGTTGCACAATTATATATTTTATATCGTCATTTTGTTGAATTTTCCAATAGATACAATTTTTCATTGAGTTTTGCATGTAGTTATAGGCCTACACACCCAGACCAATATTCGATCAGTTTTTTTTTCTCCCGAAAATAGCCTCCAGCGAATTAAGATATTCACTCATAGATTACAGGAAGTGTCCCTCTTTCACGACAGCACAGATACCATTGTGAGAGGCTCTTTTTATGGGTATAGGTTACGATTCCAGGCACCCCCCTTTTTTTAAATTATTTATTTCTTGCCGAGTTCGCAGGATAGGGGTTGCTTCTGAATTCCAAAGCCGATAGCGGAGGGTGTTGACATAAGTATCGTCTCTTTTGCACCCACACCAACACCATTTTCTCCCCCACAGCAGAGGCTGTTCCTCCAGATGCCCCTTCAGTGTGTCTCCAGATAATAAGATAAGCAAGAGAAAGAGACCCACAATGGTTTAGGCTTGCAGTGTATTTTTTCCTTCTGTGACAGTTGTATCTTTCTTTTCACCAGAGATAGACATGCTAAAACGTTCTCCATTCTTTTTGGCAATAAAGCATAAAGCATGTTATTGAAAAGAAGAGGAATTTTGGATTGCAGATGGCCTGATGGAACACATGTTGGAGCAACAACAATCAATAAGTAATAGAGAATCTGATAGTTCTACTACTTCAAGTGAGGATTCCCTGGAATGGGAATCCATAAAAAATGACTAAAACTGTAGTGATAACAAGTGGCATCGATGTATATGCGTTCAAGTGTGTGAGCGACAGAAATTTCGGCAAGAAAAGTGAGTAAAAGAATTCTAAATTTTTTCGTATCATTTTTATTATTATTATTTGGGGCTATTCCCAAATTCAAACGTGAAAACCAGGTTAATAGGAGTTACTAAGATACTTTTCAATAAAAAAAAAGATTTCAAATTTCAATTCAGGGGAAGTGTGGGCGGGGTGCATGTGTGGTGTAGTAGTAGTAGGTAGGGCCTCCAAAAAATGGCTCGGGATCCATGATGTTCTTAAGTCAGCCACCTCGTTGGGCAATTTGCCTGTTGTGGCGTTGTATTTGTATTATTTGTCATAGTAACGAGTGATGCGGTTCCCTCGTAGCTTCCTCTTCATTGCAAAGTTAACCTGAAACGGACTATAAAAGCTCAAATTTTAAAATTGTAGCTTATGAAGCCTGTGGTGAGGTTTCACAAAAAGCAGAGGGGAAAGAATGCTCAGCACTATTTACACTTAACAAATCAGGTAGGCATACAGCAAATTTTGCAAAACAATAAAAACTTTTTTTGAAGTCAGATGTACAGATTTCTCCATCATGTTTGCAAGTAAAACATCAGCTAAATAAGGAGGTAAACTTTCATGGAATCATTGTCTTAAAAAGTGGCACTTTTTAGTTTCTAAATTCCAACAAAACAATTCCCATGAAATGAAACACATCAGATGTGCATTAAGTAGAAATTATTTATTAAAACAGGGAAAACTATTTTCTTTTTAGCAATAAAAATGTATATTGCTCCTAATTTAGTCTGCTTAAAACTAACCAAGGGATTGAGAAGACCAGCCACAATGGTTCTGAAGTGACCTTGAATGACCGCTCAGTTTTTTATGCTGTCTCTGCAATTCTTGCTCAATTAGTGCAAAGTCCTCTGGTCTCATTGGCCTGTTGCTGGCAGTAGGAGGGCATTTTGAAGAGTTGTTCTTCTCAGAAGAACCTTAAAACAGATAAGAAAGTCTCTAGATGACTCAAAGTAAAATGAATTCATTTCTTAAAAAAAGAAATTATTTTAAAAGATCAAGACCTCTTGATCAAGCAGAATAACTATTTCTTACATATTTTTTGAAACATTTTTAAATTACTATGATTATAATCACTTGAACTCAGTCAGTTTTAAAACCTACAAAATGAACATAAAGCATGCATAAGGCATAGAAAGTTTATGCATAAATAGTTGAGAACTCTTTCTTACCACCCTTTCTCTATCCATAAATGTTAAAAATAGGCCATAAATAATTTTTACCATGGAAATTCAAAATAGTTCAGCATAGCAAAAATATATTACCAAGTTTTTCTGACCCCAGGAAGAATAAACTTGATAAAACAATCCGTCAATAAAAATAACAATAAAACTGTCCTAGAAATGTCAGCAGTATAAGTGTTTATCAAATGTTTATATTTAATTTTCACATTATTTTGTGGTTACTATATATATTTTAATTTCCCCCCCCCCCCCCCATGTACTTTAGACTGTTTTACCAAGTGGAGATGAAGATGAAGTTCAGAAAGAAAATTCACAATGCTTCTCCGAACCACCAACCGAGCCATCATCTGAACTGTGAGAGGTTGACGGTTTGATTCTCTGCAGAGGCATCGTGAATTTCTTTTATGAACTTCATCTTCATTTCCACTTGGCAACCAGCCATTCATACTTCAGATATTAATTTGTTGTGTTCACATATTAGATAGACAATTTTTTAATTCATTCCACTTTTCAGTTTTAAATTATGAATTTTTAAGAACATTTTTGTGAATAAAATGACTGAGTTGTGATAAAACGAAATTTTGGATGGTGGCGGCTTCAGAAGCAAAACCAACAATGGAACCTGAATTCAATCAGCTCAGGTAAAAAGTTTATGTTATCTCACTATTCACATCTTTCAAAGCTAGTGCATACACTATTGAAATTTGTCCCTCCTGGAATTCCATAGAATAGTAGTTATCGAACTTAAGAAGGTGATTTTGAATTTTTTAAATACTCAGTGATCAGTTCTTTTTTTTTTTTAAAGCACTATTCTGGTAGAAATAGAACACATGGGATGTGTTTGCAAATTTTTGAAGCTCAGGAAAAGCAAATGCAGATAGCGAAAGCTGCTATAGCAAAAAGATTGAAAGCTCCTGCTGTAGAGTATTCTATAAAGGTACAAGAAAATGATAGGAAGTTTCCATATGCTTTGAGAAAACTCAAAACTTATAATTACAGTTTAAACTTCACAATTATGAGATATTATGATTAATAGATGCATGTTAAATACAGAATGAAATGTTTAAGAAATGAGAATACAGTCAAACCTCTCTTTCTTAAGAACTCTATTTCTTGAAAAACTCTATATCTCGAAGAATTAAAAATCCTTGCATTTACTGCACTAAATAAATGCATTTTCACTGCTCTGTCTCGAAGTAATTTTTGAAAAATTCTCTACCTCAAAGGCGAAGTCCAATGATAGTAAAAAGAAAACACAAAAATTCCTTTCCTTTCACATAAATCTGGCTTTTCTCAAAAGGTGAACGAAATTGATCTTCATTTCTGAAAGAGAGGATTCTTGATTTTGTGATCCATTGTGTTGATGGATCTTCCAATCATAGGCGAAAACTATGATTGACAGAGAGTATAGATATCATGTGGACGGCTCGATCAGAATAGCAAAACGTCAGCCAACAGAGAAAATTTTGTTTGTGGGTTCCAACTGCAGGTTTGGAACCAGTCATATCAGTGATGAAGGATCAGATCTGGTGGTTCACTTGAAATTCTCAGAATCTTGGAACAATATCGAAGATGAAATTTCAGAAAATTAAGGCATTAGTACAAAAAAGGTTTTCTTGAAGCAAGAAATTAGCCAATAATTTTATTAGTATATAGTAAGTAAAATGTAGTATGGTATTTTTTTAATTTTTTAATCAATCAAATTTTTTACCATTTTTGACATGTTTTTTTTCTTTTTTATCAAAAAAACCCCTCTATTTTCCAAAAACTCTCTATCCTGAAATTTTTTTGGTCCCATCAGTTTCGAGATAGAGAGGTTTGACTATATAAATAAGGTGATGAAACTATGGAATAGCTCAACTTATCGTTGTTATTAGAAAAATTATTTCATTCCTATGCTTAAATTATAATAGTTAATCATGATTTTTATATCATCATATATGTATTCAAAACTTTCAAAACTATGAATAAAAGGAAAGGAAGAAAAATGAGATAAGAGAATAAAACATGTAAATACTTGGTTTGGCCAGTCCATGTGCTAACTCTATCAGCATATGAACTTGGAAAGGAGTGAGAAAGAAATTGACTAGACCCAGATTGGCTTCAATGTCGACCTGTAAATGAGGTATTTGATATAAATTTTTTATCACTATTGACGAGTTTAAAACAAAATATTTCTAAATATTTATTGATAACAATACATGCATATAGATAAAAATAAAATACTTATGTTTATAAAATTTAAAAAATAACTATCTAATTAATCAATCGAAGAAAGTAAAACTACTGTACAGTTCACTTGGTAAGTATTGAGATAAACTGCTTTGAAATATCAATTTTAAATTGATTTAAAATAGTTATAATGAGAATAATTAGGATAATAAAAAACAATGTCTAGGATATAGTACTTTAGGCCCAACTATCCCTTCATTTTGCTTCAATTTCAGACGCAGCTGCTGCTGTCCGTTGATCCGTGAGATGAGTATTGGCTCTGTGGGCAGAATACCTTCACTTGCTTTCTTATCAGAGTGCAGAGATGTGTGTGGCGGTGGCATTTCTGGTGAACCAGGTGACAGATAAGTCTATAATTTGAACATTGGGAAAAATTGAATTGAAATTTCAGAAAAATTGTATTGCTCACTAAATGAATATTTCAAATCTAAGTGCCTGCATGGAAGTTGGAAACATTTAATACATTGAATTCCAAATAATAACCATTACTCTTGACAGCTTTTATAGCCAACACAACAGAAAACTTGTTGAGGCTAAATAAAAGATTTTTCTTTGCTTGCATACCTCTGATGAAGTAGTAGGCATTCCTTCCCCAGATGTACTTGATGAAGAGAAGAGGGCAGTGTAAAGACTGATGCCTTCAAGCATACACTTCTTGACTGAATAGGCAGTAGTCTGATTCCCACTAGATTCATATGCACTCAAGTTTTCATTGCTTCCACTCGAAGTCTCGACACCAATTTCATCAAAACATTCAGCACTGAAATTAAAAATTTAGAAAGCTAATGTGCGACATCAACATGTATATATTAAAATAAAGAGATAAGCCTAATTAGAATAAAACTAATTACAATTATTTTTAATCTTGCTTTGAAGATGTTTACCAGATACACAATTTTTATATTCCCTTCAAAACATTTTCCAGAGTGCGAACTACAGCAGACTCTTGATTATCCACACAGTTAAGCTGCTCGAGGATAATCCAAATTTATTTAAAAAATTAACAAACCAGGACATGATAAATATAAAAAGAATTTAGGCATCAGCAAAATTTTATTGATGCCAAGCACCCCCCCCCCCCGCATTAAACAAAATAGTGTATTACTTGACTTGTCAGAGACTTAGGAACCCCTTTCCATGCTAGCAGACACACAACCATAATTTTCAATAATTTTGTGTTGCCCTCAGACTTCAATTCAGTTACTATATGTAAAAAAAAAAAGTGATCAATGACAATTTTTTAGTTATCATGGTGACCTAGGATTTGTCAAGCCCTGTAGTAAACAATAACAATCTAACTGCAATGGAAAATATTTGTTCATTCTGATGTGCTATTTTCAGATACAGTACATAACCCTCAAAAGAAGTGAAAATACAAGGCAAAGACAACTCACCTTTTGATTCTAATCTCCAAAGCAACACCAATATCACCACTTTCTAATACATTTTCAATCTTTATAACTGTATCAACAAGCTTGAATTTCATCTTCGCAACCACTGAATACAATAAATTAATGAAATGTGTTTCAAAGATTAGAATTGGAGATTCACATATGCATATACTTTTATAAATTTTTTTTAATGATGATATAGTTGAAAATATATTTACCCAGATTAATTGCTGATACCATGAGGTTAACTGCATCGATTGGCTCAGCTGAGACAAATTCTGGCTCATTTTCTAATTTCTCCTGCAGACATTCCTCAGCCAGCTGTAAGCTTGTTGTCATACTTTCCCACATTGACCCGAACATGGACACTTTATTAAGAAGAAAGTTGAAGAAAGATTAATGTTGAAATGTTGAAGTCAGTTTTCTTCTACCCTAACCTGGATATATTTATTCCGGATTAAAAGCTCAAAAACATGCCAACTTTTTTTGATGTTTAGTTTTATGATCAGAATTTTTTAAACATGATATCATAATTAATACAAATGGCTAACGTGTTACACTACCATCTGTTGAATTTCTCTCAGATCATACATGGCCAAGCTATCCTAGCTTATCAAGCATGCAAAAAGCTAGGATACACTGCTATTCTGGGAAGAGGGTAGGGAATCAAAGCTATAGAACAATAGACTTAACCCATGCTATTCCATAACTATCAGTGATTTTCATCACATTTCAAGAAAGGAAGGACATAACCCATGGCCCCCTCCCTCTCGCTATGGCCTTGTGCGTAGCCCTAAGTTTTAATGATGTCTAAGTCATTCATGTTTCATGATTGTGAAGTGCTGCTGTCAAGACTTTCAAATATAAAGTTTGTATTGTAAGCCTTTTGTAGATGGATGGAGAAAATAGAAGGTGGGTCCTGACAATGCATGTTTGGGTGTGTTCTGAGAAAGCACCTGGCTTGCTTTTCTCTTTCCCACCCATGAAAAAACCGGTTGTGATCACCTTGCCATAGCTTTTTGCCATACCAATTTGGAAAGCATAAAGTGAGTCTCTTTGACATACTGACAAGAATAGAAAATTCATTGTTCATCACTTACATAACATCACATTCATAACTACGCTTAACTCCCATCCGAATTATGCAGGGTTTAAGTTATGACCACATTTTTCGCAAAATGCGAAAGAATATTGTAGAATGCGAAAAGAGTAGTAGTCACTTTTGCAAAAATGCATACAGGAGGTACACAACGAATACAAATCCAACCATAAATCATTACATTAGCATTGTAGCATTTTGCTAAAGTTTTTCCCCGCATTTTTTCTTTTTTGCGAAAGGAATTTTTTATCCATTTTAAACCCTGGAATTATGCAAGATCTCAATTCATAAGAGCATATGTGAGAGAGAGAGAGAAAGAGAGAGAGTAAAGAGCATAATTTACTTGTGTGGCATTTTAAACAGTGTAGAAATATTTGAACATTATCATTGATAAAATAATGTGTATATTCCGATGTTTTAATGAACAGATCTTGTTATGTAACTTATCGCCTAGCACAGCATGAGGAAACAATTACGTTCCTCCTAATCCTAAGTCATACAAATTTATTTGTCTCATGGATTAATCAGATTTACACCTAGGACTTGCTACATAGTTTCTATAGTACAATCTACGATTCTCATTTCTGAGGAAAATAAGTATCACTATTACATTAAAAAAATTCTGAAACTTATTTTATTATGGAAGAATAGAGGCAGATAGAACCTGTTTATTTGATGTTTCCTTCGAAATAACTACCCTGTGCAATTATGAATTTTTGCCATTGTTCATACAAAGATGTAAATACGTATTGCAAGCCTCCTTTTGTCACTTCCTCAGTGCCTTCATCGCTGCTCTTCTTTGGAACCTGAGAATCATTGGCCCTTAACCCTGGTTGGTAAGAAAATTTGCCATTCTAATTCTAAATTTTATGTTTTTTTCTTTGACAATACATGGTGAAAGTGGTTCCACTCATTATTTTTGTTTAAAAAAAAATCAAAGTCGTCGTTAATGGGTTAAGCAAATTTTTTATCCAAGAAAACAGGAAAAAGTCACATGGGACAAACAGGAATAAGTTGGCTGTGGAAGTATTGGAGAGGGAATGTGATGTTTCGACAGGTAATTTGACACATGAGAGTCCTTAAGTGTCTGCATGATTCAGTGAGACGCAAGCAACCAGATCTTTGGAAGGCCAAGTCGTGGGTGCTCCATCCCGACAATGTGCTGGCTAACAGGTCCTTCCTGGTGTCAGATTACTTGTCAAAACATATTCTCATACTTCCACAACCAGCTTATTCCCCAGATCTTGCTTAAGAGGCAACAATTCTTTGGTTTCGAAGAAGTGCAGAGATGGAGGCACTGGAGGATGTGACAAAAGGAGGCTTGCAATCCACATTTACATCTTTGTATGAACAATGACAAAAATGCATAATTGCATAGGGTAACTTTAAAGGAAACACCAAATAAACAGGTTCTATTTGTATTCATTCTGCCACAATAAAATAAGTCTCAGAAAATTTTAAACATAGTAGTATATCATTATTGTACCTGAGTAATACATCGAATACATTAACGATAATCTGAATTGATGTCTTTTTCTGTGCACCAAATAGCATGTAATTTAACATACAGGGTCATATAGTTCTTATGGTGGCTGCAACAATCACAGAATGTGAATGAAATTTAAGACATGGGTATTTGAAAGTATTCCTTGAGAGTAAGGAGAAAAACAAAACCCCAGCTCTGACGGTCTGAATTCCAGCAACAAAATTTCTAAAATTTAAATAGCAACACTCACTTGAAGGACAGTGAAAAATCATACATATTCTGTGAAATGCTTTTTAACACAACAGTTTGATGACAGAATTATTTCCAACCATTTTGTGTTTCCATGGCTGCAGTCATTCCCCCAATCTCACTCTAAGAGATTTCTGGCTGTGGGGATATCTGAAATCAAAGATGTGCACATCAAATTTATAAACTGTATTCGATTTGAAAGATGCCATCAGCCATAAAGTTGCACAGGAGGTTTAACATTACCTCTTTTCATGGTGCATGTTTCATTGTTGTCTACCATCTCCTCAGAGTCATAGCATGTCTCCTCAAAGACCCAGGGAAGACTTTTTCTGCCCCCAATTCAAAAGGTCATTATTATAGTAAAATAAGTACAAATTTTTTGTGGGGCTCCATTTGGCTTGAAAGCCTAGTTACGGGCTTGCAGCTCTTGTATGCACAGTGTGAATGCCGGCCCATACAGCATAAAGAAACAAATTGAAACATGTTGCTTTTCTGTCACTTATCAATCCTTATTGATTGTTTCTATATTTTTATTTGCCTTGCAGCAGAATTTATCACGTTACAGGTACCATTTCAATGTCATTCATGGTTTTTCAATGTGCCATGCACTTAGCAATGCATAAAAGTTGACCATAATTATGAGAGCTTTCCCACCCCCCAAGCCGAGCACAACTCAGGTCTATCGCCATGGGCAATTTACTACCTAGTGAGTTGTGCCGGAAGTGCAAGTATGTATACCTAACAGTCTGAGTGCGTATCTAGTGTTGTGTATGGTTTTTCAGTGCTGCCATCTATATCTCAGAAGTGAAGTGAGTGAAGTGTAATGACTGAATATTTGCACTGTTTGTAGGACTGTTGCTTTCTGTGGCGAGACTTTTTAATGGGGAGATCGGTTTGCATTTGCGCCTTGAAGTTGGGAACCACAGAAAACCAACTTCAGCTGACCACCACTGTAGTGACGGTGGGGCTCAAACCCAGGTCCCAGCGATGCGAGCCTGTCACTATGACTACTCGACCACCACAGTGGCAACTATGAGAGCTAGGGTTTATTCTTCTCCTCACTCTTGAGAGTATAGTTTGAAACAACTAATTTCTCAAATTTCATCCACATTTGTTGATTGTTACGGCCTCTAGGAGCTAAGTAATTTTACAGTCACTTTGTACATACAAGTACTTTTTTTCTGGTATTCTACAAGCAGATATTTGTTAGAAAAAATGCCTATTATGCATTTAGAAGAAAGTCTGAATAGCTTAAATGTAATTTAATAGAACTGAATGCTAGGCTATACAATAATGTTTGTAGTCAATTTCTCAGAGATAGAATTTTTTGAAGCACAACTAATATAGCCTAGGGGTCAACTCAGAAAGAAAAGTCATTATGTCTTTGCCAGGACTCTGCCAGACCCTCTTGTAAACCAGGCAAAGCATGCTACCATCCACACCACTGGAGATGCTTATTCATTTCAAGCACTGTGGCATGAGGCGCTGAAGTAGAGGCATTAGCAGCCTCTCTAACTTCAGCAAATGGCCCCCAGGTGGGACAGTAGGGAGATAGACTTTTTTTTTCTCAGCATGCTTGCCTAATTTACAAGAGGGCCTGGGTTTGAGTCCCAGCAGAGACCTGATGACTTTTCTTTCTGAGTTCACCTCAGCATAATATCTGGAAAATATGCTTCCTCAACCTCAAGTTCTCAATAAAAATAATTTAACAATCTTGAGTTTTCATAGGGTTAAGCTGTTAATTTTGGGAGCGATTGTGAATTTGATCACAATTCTGTTAGACATAACATTTTTGGTTAGTTATGCTACACTGGTGAAATAAATTAACAGAATTTGCATATTTTATCGAATTTCATGAAAAGAACTGAACTGAATGTAAAACCACTGCTTCTAGACAAAAATGCAAATCTTGTACGTCAAATACGTAATCGTACACGTGTGTGTAGGCACGTAAGTTAAGACGCATTTCCTTCGCTAGCACACCTCTGCGAATTTTTTGGTGTTATTTTGCAGCAATAGGTTAATTTCAAATTGTAACAGTAAAAATGAGTAACCACCAACGTTTAGATGATGGAATGAGGTGGCGAAACAGGCTTTATAAGCGAGTGTAAGTTAAGATGCATTTCGTTCGCTAGCACACCTCAGCAAATTTCTTGGTTTTATTTTGCAGCAATAGGTTAATTTCAAATTGTAACAGTAAATATGAGTAACCACTAACGTTTAGGTGATGGAATGAGGTGGCGAATTGTGAGGAGGCTAGAAGCAGGCCAATCTCAAGTCCAGATTTGTAGGGAGTTCAATTTAACGTCCCGCGTCATGTGTAACTTATGGAAACAGTTCCAGGATACACGATCCATCGAGAGAAAGCCTGGGCAAGGTCGTCCAAGAGCCCCGACGGCCAGAGAAGATCGCCATTTGTCGATTATAGCGAGGCGTAACAGGAGTGCTACAGCTTCTCAGCTCTCTCATGACTTGTATGCAGCCACAAGAACTCGTGTATCAAGGGTGACTGTTTCCAAAAGACTTCATGAGAGAGGGTTGTTTGCAAGAAGACCTGCTGTTTGCGTCCCGCTCACTTCTACGGACAGAAGAAACCGTTTATCATGGTGCAGAGAGCATAGAGATTGGAGTATGGATCAATGGTCGACCGCTCTCTTCACTGATGAGTCCCGGTTCAGCCTAAGCACCGATTCTCGCCGTACGTTCATATGGAGAGAACCAGGGACCCGCCACCTACCCTCCAATGTCCGCAAAATTGACCATTATGGCGGAGGAGGCTTAATGGTCTGGCAAGCATCATGTTGGATGGCCGCACACCTCTCCATGTCTTTGAAAGAGGCACTGTGACTGGTGTGAGGTATAGGGATGAGGTCTCGGAGCCCTATGTTCACCTTTTCAGGGGTGCAGTTGGCCCTGAGTTCATTTTAATGGACGATAACACAAGGCCACATAGAGCTCTTCTGCTCGACGATTTTCTAGAGAGTGAGGATATTCGCCGGATGGATTGGCCACTCAGATCTCCAGACCTTAACCCTATAGAGCATGTCTAGGAGAGGGCAATTGCAACTCGCAACGCCCCCCGTCGGGAACCATCCAGGGAATGAAAACAGCGTTGCTGAACGAGTTAGACCAATTGCCGCAGGAAATGATAAACTGCCTTATTTCAAGTATGAAAGCACGCTGTGAGACCTGTATATCTGTAAGAGGGATTATTATAATTATCCCCTATTAACCCATGTTTATTCTGCAACCTCTGTTTCATACCTTCCGACTCCAACGAATGATACGCACGATCATGCGTGTGTATTACAATTATTGCTTGGTTATTTGTTTTGTATTGTATCAATGTATGTACCTATCAAATTTCATTAAAATCGGTACAGTAGTTTTAGAGATAATCGACCAAGTCTGCAAATTCTCTTAATTGCTTACACCAGTGTATTTTCAACTTTAGATAGATGAATATACATAAGGAAGTCATTACCATCATCTGCACATTTCTTGGGCTGTATGACAAGATTCATCCCTTTGAATTCGATGACGCTGTTCTCTGTAAAAGGCTTAGTCCATGGAATTTCAACGGAAACATTGTCGATGCTTCCTCTAAGGAATTCAATGGGCAAATTATAATCTTCGCTAAGTTCATTGAGTGCCTAAAACATAAAACAGCCATTTCACAACAAATTATAATATTTTGAGTAAATTCATCCAAAAAAATTTTTAATACGTGAAAAAAAAAATTAAATGACTCTAAGATAACTACATACAGTTGAACCCCAATTTAACATCACCATTTATTTCAGAGAATTATGGTGCTATAACGAGTTTGACGATATATCAAATAACAGATTAACCCATGTAAAGCCTAGGGAATGAAAAATTTCTCACTGAAAATTTCTGCAGTGAAGCGGCACATTTGGTGCAAAATCAAAGGGGGAGGGCTATATACATATATATTTCCTCTTCTATGCTCAAAGAACACCTGCCTTAAAATGCCAGATTACTGCACAGAGCAGACTAGCGCATGGCGGGATTATCAAGAGCCCACTGTTAGCATAGGTGCCAAGTTTATAAAATGAGAATTCGGGAGGTTTTCGTGCGTATCCAAATTCCATACAAAAACAAATATGAAAGGGATCTTTTTAAACATTTAAGGGATTTTTCATTAGTAAAAGGGAAATTTTAGGAATATTTTCCTGTTGCAGAAACTGTGACACCATACAAGGCACCACCAATCGTGGCCAAACAGTAGGTTAAAGTCCTTGGGTTAAATTAATTACCTCTCAAAAATCAAATCTTGCAAACCAAAAAATCTCAGTCACGCCCGAAACAGGACATATGGATAAAGCAGATACATGTGATCGTGCCAATTTTGGATTTCAAAAGGCTGGATTGACGCTTTGCTAATTGGTAAATTTTGTGTTCTCTCCAAAAATGAAATCTTTTTTTGTGATTTGACGAAATGGCGACAATTTACACAGTGTTTATGAAGCAGCCATTTTTTTTGGGTAAATTCTTTGGGAATACTTCCCCCCCCCCCCAAATGCAGAGATTTTTTACAATCATGGGCAAAATTTAGGAGACATAAAAATCTTTCCGGAGTCTGGGAGATTGGGCAGCTATGGTCTACTGTATCTGGGCTCGATTGTATTACTTTTTTTCTGTGATAATTACTCTTATTCGGGTTGCTGAATTTTCAATATACTGTCTTTGCTTGTTTTTACGAATCCATATAGACTTGATAATTAGTTCGTAACTGGGAGAGACAAAAAAGAAAAAAATGCAGGAAATAAAAACGAGTTAGCCACTCATGAATTATTTGATTTCCAAAAAAAAAAATCACTTATTTTTGCGTGCTTCATCATAGCATTTTGAGATGGTTTTAGTAATCACGGATTTTAGCTTTCTTTCTTTTCATTCACTGGTGACAGTTCACAACTGCACTTTCTCCCCATAGCATTCAAAAAGTACGACTGTACCTTTTTCTTAAATTTCTGCAGCTACGTACTCAATGTACTTTTTGAAATCCTGCATGTTTTGACAATTTCTGTCTTAAGCTGGGATTACAAAAGATCTTTTATCAAACATTTATAGTGTAATCCCAGTATTAGTAAGAGTTTACACATCAATTTCTTTTAAAATCTTTTTTTTTTCATCTACTGTCAAGCACAATATTTTTCATTTGTGCTGAAATCGCAGAGAGGAAAGTAGATGAACAGCAGTTAGCTAAAGTAGAGTTTGATCAACTACCGACATATAAATTGCCTTATCAATACGCTAATGTACATTTCTCAAATTACCAGATTATCCAATCATAATGCAGCATCTTCACTTCATGGACAGCCCCTGTCAACATGTTGGCTTCTTTCCTCAGAAGAAGTTAAGCAACGACTGAATGCAGATTTTCATGTTGGTGATGACAAATTGGTAATTTTTTACTCCCCCCCCTCATATTTTTCTGTTTTCATGTAGTAAAACATCCGAATTGAAGTTTACTTTTTGTTACATTAAACTTGGAGGTGCCTGGAAGAATTAAAAAAAAAAAATAGCGGAAGAGAAACTGAGTAAAATGAGTGGATAGAAATGATAGTTTGTAAAACAGAGTGGATTTTATCGTCAACTCTATGGCATGCTTTTTAGGACAAAGGACAAGTTCGTGGGAAAAAAAGAACATGTTTGTAGATTGGAGGTTCATAATATCGAGCATCGACTGTATGACTATTTGACATCCATAATCTTGATGTGGAATTTTTTTGTCTTTTTCATCGACCTTATTAAGCAGTTTGTCTGTTGTGGCCTTTGTATTTCACATGTTCCGCCAGAGAATGGGAAATGCAAAATTTTTGGGAAATCAGTTTTTTCACTGAATAACGCTCTATATAGCTTACATTACATGTTCCTCAAATTAGTTCTTGCAGAAACCACCATGTCATTGTAATACATTTCGAACGCCTGCAACCACGAATTCTATAATACGGATGCAACTAGGGTCACCGATTTGGGAATTCTCATTGACGAGCGGCTTAGGTTTTCTGAACATTGTTCAGCGGCGGTGAAAAAAACAAATAGAATGCTCGGTCTCATTTTCAAAAAGGTCTCTTCGCGTTCTCCTAAAGTCATTCTTCCACTTTTTCGAGGTTTAGTTCGTCCTGGACTGGAATATGCTGTAAGGTTTTGGAGACCATACCTACAGAGGGACATAGACTTGGTTGAAGGGGTGCAGAGAAGAGCTACACGTGTTCTTATTGGAACACAGGGCTTGAGTTATGAAGAGAGACTTCATTTTTTGAATATGTTTACATTGGATGAACGCAGGTGTCGAGGAGATATGATCGAAGTGTTGACAATTTTCAATGGGATGGATAGAAGGGACCACGAACTTCTAGTACACAGCCAATCGACTGCTTTTACAAGGGGACACCAGTATCGATTGGTGAGGGACAATGCAAGGTTATGGTGTCGCAGGGAATTTTTCTCTAATAGGGTTGTCAATAAATGGAATAGCTTACCCCCGGAGGTAGTAAATTGTAACACAATTGACACGTTTAAAAAGAAATACGATAAACATGTTGGGGTAAATCAAGAAGCTATTTATACTTAGAATAAGACAACCATAACTATTCTTTATGGGCATTGTATTATATTTTATTACGTGTATATATTGTTTATAATGTTTCTAATTACATTTTTAATTGGGTTGCTTTATTTTTTAAATATATGACATCCATATTTGTTATGGGCATCTTTTTCTCAGCCACTTCGTTGGGCATTTTGCCTGTTGTGGTGTTGTATTTGTAATTGTAACAATGGCCTACATTGCCATTGCCTCTCAGTTTGCTGGGTTTCCCCTACAAGCAAGTTTTCTGCATCCCCTGTAGAGTGAAGGTGAATTAAAAGATTAGAATTTCATTAGCTTTTGTTTTAGTTCGCATTCTAGGGTTAAACCTTAAAGACTAAATTTATACGAATCTGATCCATATTTGATATACAAAGAGTTTTTATAGAGGGGGGTTATACACAGATACGCCATTGCTGTTTACTCACATCAGCTGATCAGATAATTGCATCACACACACACGCCATAGCGTGACACACTTTCACGTTAAAGTAATAACAACAACAAAAAACAAAACATGTTCATGTTAAGAGGAATGACCACGTGAATTACCTCGACATTGAGAGAGACATCTTTCAGCAACCCCTTGCCTTTCTTTAGGCTCCAGCTGAGTTCCTGGTGAGTGAATTCCAGGTATTGTCCAAAGAAGCGTCGTATCAAGTGTTTAACGGCTCTCTCCGCGAAGATTATTGGAATACTCCGGATCATTTTGTTGCAATTGCGAAACTCACTTCTTTTCCGATTAACATGAGAATTTTGGAATTTCAGTCAAGGACATCATCATCAAACGGATCCGAACGATATAAACACAAACACAAACACACTCACAAGAAAAAGAAAAATAACAATTGAAACAAAGGCTAACACGCACCAACGGAGTTTTTGTTTTGGTGCAGCAGAAGTCGCCCTTAGTAGTAGTTGTTGTTGTTGTTGTTTGGCGAACGTAAACAAAGACGATGACAACGAGATCTAGCGCGTAGGATTTGTGAGTTCTCTAATCCTAGATCGTAGAGATCATTAGGTGTCTGATCGGCCAGTACCGGCTGACCATATTTGTTTTTTTCCTTTGGGGAATATACGGGAAATCCAGAAGAGAAAAAAAAATGAGACATTGCCAAAACGCGATAATGTCAAATGTGGGAAAAGTTGCCGAAACGGCCGGTCATGGAAATTTTCCAAGTGTAAGCGAATACACTTGGTGATAGAAAAAATCGCCTCCCCCCCCCCCCTTGTTCGCGCCCTAAAAATATCGGTTACTTCAGTTCCATCAATCGACGCCTTCAGCGGCCGCGTAGTTCGCAGGATTCGAGGTCCCTGTCCTGGTCATAGGCGGAGATAGACTTGGAAGTCTGTGAAACCCCCCGTATCTCCGCCCATGGTCCTGGTCGCCAGTTTTTGCTAAAATTATCGAATAATTGCCGCTCATGTTTAATGAAGCATTACTGTAAATTGGGGGCACGGATGAAAAAGACGCTGTGGTGGTCGAGTGGTTATAGTGACGGAACCCCGGGTTTAAACCCCACCACGGTAGTAGCCGGGTGAAGTTGGTTTTTTTTGTGATTCCCAATTCTGAGCCGCAAATGTGGGCCGATCTTCCCGTTGAAAAGACTCGCCACATAGAGCAACAGACCTACAACCATGGCCCCTATACTGAGTTCCTTTGTGTTCCACCAGACCAGACTTTCACGGGCCCCTTTATGATAAATTTATAGGGTGGAAAAAAAAATAATGAGAATCGTTCCGTGCCCCAGGTCTGGGACCGTGTCAGCACCACCCTTGTGGGGACCATGCCTTTAACGGATACAAATATTCAATCATTACACACTTCACTTATACAGCAGAACCTCTCTATAACCGATGAGCGAAATGTGAGCGAACCTATGCATTTTGATGTAAAAATGTATATGTTACTCCAAAAGTGATGCCAGTGATTATGCGTAATCACCATATACATAAAGAAAGTTCAATCAAATTCCACTACGTTCATTATTTTTAACGGTGATTATGCATGATTACTAAATTAAGTTGGAAAGTCTGATAATTATGGAAAAACCATAACCTTTCTGCTCCTCATTAAACAAATTAAATATTTTTACCTATAAATGATATATATATATATATAGGTAAATTATTATATTTTTATTTACTATATTTTAAATATTTTTATATAATATACATAGTATCAACAAACACAACCAACACAACCAATACCATTCGAATTCACCATCGTGGACGATAGTTATGTTCAATTAATTACGTAATTAATTGACAATTTATCATACAGTCGAATCTCTTTTTAACGAATACCATTATAGCGAAAATTTCGTTTTAACGAAGACATTTCTAATACCCCAGATAAGATTACATAGGAACAATGCAAAAACCTGAAATTCCTTTATAACGAAAATTCGTTGTAACGAAGTGTTTTCTCCGGTCTCTTGGAGTTCGTTAAAACGGGATTCGACTGTATTTACCATCACGAGCTTGGGATTGAACAAAATCTTAGTTGAATATGATAAATTCTTTGTTTATGAATAAAACTTAATAAATTAATGTTTTGAAAAAAAAAGTTCCCCTGATTTTACTGTCCGCTATCGAGAGTGGCCGCTAACGCGGAGTGAAATACATTAAAGCCCTGTTCCAAGAGATCGGGGATAATAAAAGTGCCCGCTAACAGGAGGTGTTCGTTAAGGGGGAAGCTCCACTGTAGTTAGAAAAATTGATGGCCGTACTACACATAAATACAAGTACAACGCCACAACAGGCAAAATACCCAACGAGGTTGGCTGAGAAAAAGATGCCCATAATAAATATAGATGTCATATATTTCAAAAATACAATTACACAGAAACGAACTTCACGTTAGATTCTCAACATGTACACGCACATTCCAACATGTATCAATTCGTTAGAAGTTCCGCAGAGGAATATGGACGAGGTGCATGCACACGGGGTGTGTAAACATTCCTTTGCGGAATTTTGAGTGAATTGGTAAATATCGGAATTTGTGTTCTGAGTGTATGCGTGGCTCTAACGTATTTAAATACAAGCATTATCCTGACGACATAATTATGTCGTTAAAATCATATTTCGCGTTCTTGCTGGTGCTGCCATCTGCGATCCACATTTTGAAGTAAAGATGATAAATGCGTGATGCACGCATTCACATCTCGAAGTTGGAACACTGCAGAAAACCAACTTCAGCCGACCACTACTGAGCACAAAAATGACTGAATTCTCCGAAAACTGCGCAATGTGGTGGGCAGAATTTCCACTTTTTTCAAAAAATATGCCAAAAAGATGAGAATGATAGCAAATTATTACCAAAATATCCTAAAAAATTGCCATTTTTGAAAAATTACAGATTTTCAGTTTTGGAAAGATGACATCAACTGTGGTGTGAACCAACACCACACTAGAGACAGATCTTTAGTATGGTGCTGTCTGGACCAGCTCCGTCTGTCGACAATAGTATCGTGAAAAGGCTAAAAAGTGATTCTAAAACTTTAAAACAATTACTTTTAACTGGGGGTGCGCGAGAGCATCTTTTAGGGTGCGAGATGGAAACAATTTGAAACATGTTGACTAATTATTGGGGAATATTGAAATGATGATAAAAATGGAATTTTTCAATTCTTAAAAAAAAATATATGAATCCTACCAATATTTCAACACTTCGTCTGTGGGCTTTCAGAATTGTGTCACGGGAAATTTGAGTTGTAAAAGATTTTTTTTCGATTGGCGATCGTTACGTTGAGAAAAAATACCATTACTTACCTTAACTATTCCGCGGTTTTTAACATTGGTACCTCGTGTTATTAGCATGTACTGCTTAGATTTGATGCTGCCGTGAACACGGAAAAACATCAAGAAATTTAGTCCAAGTGCCAAGTTTATAGTTTTCGTGGCTCGAATCAATAAGTGAAGACCTTTTTATCCAAATGTTAAAAAAATTGTAACTTTTTTTTTAGTTTCGTTTTTGAATTAATTTAAAAAATAATAAAGCAAAAATTAAGCATTAGCCGTAGCCGAAAAGGGCATTAAATAATGAGTAAAAGAATTCATGAAAATTAATCAATGGGTGATTAATTTAATTAATTACATTAAAAAAAAACAACTGAATTTTCTAACAGGTAAAAAATGCATTATCCCAAGTGGGTGCGGGAAGGTAAGTCTCATTGCACTGCGAGTGCAGTTAGAAAAACAGCAGGTTGAGAACCACTGCTTTAAAACAACGGGGATATCTTCAAAACATACTACACGCCCGCTTATGGCTCGAAATAGAGCCAGTCACGGGCTTTAAACTTCTGATTCTGGTAAAACATACTACACGTATTCATGAGTATGCATATCTCCCATTTTAATACAGATCGCTCAAACAAAATAATGTATTATTTGGCAGCTGCTATTGATATTAGAAACTTCTGGGCTAAAGAGCCGTATCCGGATACAAATACAAAGGACACCACAAGCAAAACGCCCAACAAGGTGGTGAAAAAAGATGTTCATAAAAAAATATGGATGTCAAATATATATATAACATGTAGCAACTCATAATAAGAGCGATTGTCACGAAAAAACCTATACATACACCAAAATAAAAATATAAAAACGAATGATTATGATAAAATAACATATTGCGCTGGTCTTATCTAAATATGGATGGCTTCTCGATTCATTCCATTATAAACATCGAACGCCTTTTCACATTGTTTCTTTTTTAAACGTGTGAATTATGGTAGAATTCGCGACTCCCGGGTCGCTTTATTAGCACAAGGGTAAAAGGCAATTACCATAGGTTTCGCCCACATCCGAGGTGGATATCCTCAGTACAGTCCATGGTGGCTGAAAACCGGGAGAATAGAAGAAATGGTACATTTATGTTAAGAAATGTTGATTTTCTCACACGAGAGACATGGATATGTGCCTACGACAAAACACAAATGCAACTTTAACCTCCAGATTATAAAAGATTTCATAGACACCAAGTTCTATTTCCACTGAGAATATCGCCGAAGATGTAGAGTTGTAGATGAACCGTACGGAAATAACAGTTTCCCTGAAGCACGGTTCTTTAGGCCAAATACATAGGCTGAGGTTATAGTAGAACGAAGAGGGAAGCTGTACGGGAATTGCGACTAGGAAGAAAAAATTGATAGGGGTGGAGGAAGAGACGTCCGCGCATAGTAAAAGAGGAGGAGGAGGATAGAGAAATGGCCGGTATATAGGGGTTCGGAAATGTAAGGGTGTGATGATGATGATTATTCCTCCATTAAAGAGGGAAAGAAAGAAAACACACCAATCCGCAGAAAGCGAAAATCTGCAAATCGAGGTGAAAACAAACCGGATCGTTTAGAAAGAAGCCACTTAACGAGTCGCTCGACTTGAACAAGCCGGTTTGTTTTCACCTCGATCTGCTAATTTTCACTATCTGCGAATTGGTCCGTTTCTCCCTTTTTTGTTTTCCCTCTTTAGTGGAGGAATCATCATCACACCCTTACATTTCAGAACCCCCTACCGGCCATTTTCTACATCCTTCTCCTCCTCTGTCTTCATTCACCCCATGCATTTTCTTCTTCCTAGTCGAAATTCCTGTACCACTTCTATCTTCGCTCCACTATAACCAGCCATAGTCTGGAATCCTCCAATTTATAGATGAGTTTATTCAGCTTGCAACAAAGCAGACGCGTAATCACTCTTCTCTCACCTGATCTTGCCCATTATGACATCCCTTGGATTTTCCGAGTTTTAAAGCCCATTTAAAAACTTTACATCTGAGTTTGGTCTATAGGATAGGATTCGTCGGCATGTCCTAGTCATTAAATGTAGACTCGATGCATTATATAAGTAGAGATTATTCTTGAGACTGAAAAGGTATTCAAATTGAACATTTGTAACGTGGTGATTTGCATAATTATAGCACAACCTATCGGGGAATTTCTTTTGCATTTTGTTCAAAGATTATGGACGCGTTGTCTCGCGAGCGAATACCTCTGCTTTCAGAATTTCATTTCATTTTAAGCAGTACGACGCTCTTTCCGATTAAATCAACCCCCCCCCCCGAGCTCAAATTGAAGAAGCTGGATTTTGTAAACATTTTTAATTATTTACCTCTGAAATTCATTATCACTAGAAATACGGAATTTACCCACACACCGGGCATTTGAAAAAGCATTATTTAAATTATTAATTTCAACAGACGATGTAGACAATTATTTTGATATTTATAAGTAGCATTATATATAGGATTATGTACATAATCCTATATTTTATATACATAATCCTATACATAATGGATTTAAATATTAATATATTAGGATTATATACATAATTAAGTGGCAAATCTATATTGGATAATATTTTATCCAATATAGCTTTGCCACTTTAATTATGTATATATATACTGTATAAATTCAAAAAAATTGCTCTTGCTAGTGTTGTCTACGTATGTGTAAGTTTCATCCCCCCCCCATATATTATATATTTTTATTTATTTATTGTTTTATTTATTTTACATTCATAATTTTTACATACATTAATAATTTTTTTTTTTGTGCGTATGTTTTTTCTTTTTTGTTTGTTTTATCATTACGTTCTTTATTTGACATTCATAATTTTGTCTTTTTCATGTTGCACATGTGTCTTTTTTTTAAATGTTTCTGTGTGTGTGTGTGTTCATGTATTTTTTATTCTATTCCTTAATTTCCATGTAAGTTTTTAATCATCTATGCAGGCATATCCGCCTCTGGATGGTAAATATTTTTTACAAAAATTAATTTTAAATTCTTACGTGTGCGTGAAAATGAATAAATTTTATTTGACTTGTTTACCCTGTTAAAACAACAACAACAGCAAATATGCATATCTAAATATTTTATTCATAATTTTTCACATATATCTTGCAGCAAAATTATTGGCATCATGAACAAGATTGCTTCAAATTTATACAACTGAAAACCATTTCGTGAACTAAGTGGCTTCTCTCTGCAGTAGCCTTTTCACGATACTTTGAAGTAGCATTTCTCTTTGTGGCACTTGGAGGGAAATGAGAGGCAAGAGGAAAAATCCACATATAGCCACATGCACATACATTGCAAACGAATAAGCTATAAAATTGAGTGTAATAGGATATGATTACGTCTGATAATTTCAATGATCCTATAGATCCTGTCGTAAAGACGGATCAAAAGCAAATATGATCAACTTTGTAGAACAGAGTTTTGAAGTCACACATCTTACAGCACAGTGAAGTGAAATTACCTCAGAGAAACACCATCATACAAGCGTCTAATGAAACAAAGTAAAGTGCATTTCAAAAATTATGGTACATAAAAAAAATTAAAAACTTGCCTACATTTTATGCTGACAATTTTTCAATAATTTGACATTTTCTATAGAAAGAGCGGAAACATTGAATCGAAACAAAGACCCAAGAGTTTCAAATGCCTGTTAAAAGATTTTACGAACAGAAATAAATTTAATTTTACTATGAAGAAACATGATAGAAAAATAAAAGGATGCTGTTATTTGTGCAAAAAATCCAGTGAGAAGAATTTTGAATGCAACATCAGCATTAATACATGAGAAATACGGCATGCTTTACTCGAAAGAAATGAAGAAGAAGAGTATGCAGAATAAATCTGAAGAAAGCTCAGTTGTACAGTTATAGGCATTAAGGGTATTGGTAAACAGAGAGAAAGGCCGGGAATACTAGGAAGAAAGTGCTATATGGGAATTCGTGTTTTTCCCCCCAATAAATTTGGAAGTAAAAAAAATCAAAAGACCTTTAAAGGATTCAGATATTGATGATGAGTTAAATATTTGAAAGAAGTGGAGAAGAAGAGTGTGCAGAATAGATCCGAAGAAAGCTCAGTTGTACAGTTATAGGCATTAAGGGTATTGGTAAACAAAGAAAAGCTGGGAACAGAAGGAAAACCTCCAAGTGCCCGGTGAATACGAGCTCCAGATCTAATTCTTTTCATCTGGGAAACAGACATTTTCCCACAATCAATCTGGAAATAAAAATCCACATACGTTTACAAGATTCAAACACTGATATTTAGTTTGAACATTTGAACTGTGATTATTTAATTTTCCTTATAGTGATTCATTAAATCTTCAGCAGATGAAAATATTCATTAATTACACTGATATTGCACCGATTACCTTCAGAATCAATTCGGATCCATCAGAAATGATAGACGAAAATATTCAAATACACATTACACAAAAAAAGACGGTTTTAAGTTTAATTCTTTTAAATATATTTGCTATTTATTGTTATCATCTTATGTGTGTGTACTTTAAATATATAAAGAAATTTGACTTGATAAATTTTGTATAGTTATAGCTCAAAATTTTGAGAGGATTTGTTTATGAAATGAAATACAGAATATATTGAAAATTGATATTTATCAACGTACATTTGTGGATTGGTTCTGATTATTCCTACCTAGCGATGCAAGAGTTTCTGGATGGAATCAATTCAAGATGTGTTCCAATATTGTGTGGCTTGTACTCGTAGATTTCTGTGAAATCTGCTGGTTCTCTGAAACCTCGACGCTTTTCCAATCGAACTGGATATAAAAAAAACAGCATATGTCTAAAAGATTCAAATAATCAGAGCAATGCAAAATTTTGAATTGTTTGATTATTTGATTCATTGATGACTTATTCAATCTAATTAACAGTTTTACACAGGAAATATACATTGCTCGATATTCAAATTATACTAAGTGTGTTCTAAATGAATTTAGGTCATCTCTCTCTCTCTCCGAAATAATTTACAAAAAAAAGAGCTCAAGTTGGTATTTTCAGAAAAAGGAAATCTTTCGAGGCTGAAATTTTTTTCGAATAAAGTCAGTGATGGCGAAATAGAGATTTTTCGCCTGATAATTTTTTGGCACAATAAAAATGAACTTAATGAATTTATTCGCACATATTTTTCCTGCGATTTACTATTATTATCTAATAATACTATAATTACTATTATTATCCAATAATACTATAATTACTATTATTATTCTAATTATTACTATTACTATTATTATCTTATTCTTGATGAAAAACTAATCACAGGTCATGGGGTTTCATACAAATAATACAGATTTCTAATTATTTGTTTATTGAAGGGTAATAAAACACCACCAAAAAAAACAGAAAACTTACGTGAAATACCCTGAAATAAAGATACAGGAATGTCTTACTTATGAGACACTCCCGGTCAAAGATGCAGGTAAATAATGCGATTGGCTTATACGTCTGTCTCAATTATGCGCCATTGGTTGTGATTATTTTTGCTCACTTATGAGTGATGCAGAACTTTCTAGATCGAATCAATTTTAGATATGTTTCCACTAACTTTCCCAAAATAGATAATATTTAACTAATTGATATATTTTTAAATACTCTTTTTTTTTTCATAAAAAAAATTCACAAATCATGGGTTTTATATAGGATATCCTGTAAGTTCTCATTCAACCTTTATTTCATCAACCGTTTCGTCGTAGAGGTATGGTTCTAATTTTAAAAAAATGCTCAAAATGTGTTCAGAAATCATTCTGTACAGCTTCAAAAGTAAAAATACTGTGTGACAAAAATATTCAATGCTTTTAAATGCATTTTCAGCTGAGATATTTGAATTGAAAAATCGGAGAAATTGTCGGAAAGGACAGCATAAATGAGGGAAAAGAGTTTTGTCTGTTAGTTTATGCTGTTTCTTTCCCCCACGACTAATCTTCAATATTTGAATTCAAATATCTCGCTGAATATTTCACTTAGAAACGTGAAACTTTTATGTTAGCCTCAGGAGAGACTGCGCAACAGCTTTCTGTTTGGGGGGGGGGGGGGGGTTATGCCATGGTGTTCGTATAAAAATTTAGATTTTGCTGTATTTTATGACACACTCTATTTTCGGAGGATGATGTCACTCCCCGCTATAGATACGAAGGTTTTTAACAGTTCGCTGATGCGAAGATATATTTAAGAAAGAGAGAGAATTCAACTGCCCTTGCGGGGAGTCGAACCCACGTTCTTAAGGGTTCCTCCCACGTGAAAGGACATCAGTTCGATTCCCCTGCAAGGGAAGTTGAATTTTCCCTATTTCCTAAATATATCTTCGCATCTGTCAACTGTTAAAACCTTCTTATGGACAGCGGAGAATGACATCATATTCGGATAAGTCGCCATCTGGTGGCAGTGCCAGCAATTGCGAACTTTGACCTAAGTTGGATTCGATCGTCTATGTATGGCCCGTTTAGTGCACACGAGCTCCAAGGAAAGATTGAGATATTCGTTGCCTTTGTAGTCTAGTGCGTGGGCTACGCAAGGTCAGTAGAATATTTTCTCTTTCCTAAATAGATCTTCGCATCAGCCAGCTGTTAAAAACCTTCACGTACACTGTATTTTCACTCTCAAAACTGCTGTACCTTTACGACGAATGGTTGATGAGATAAAGGCCGAATAATGACTTATAGATCACCTTGTGCATGTAATACTGAAAGTTTCAAAATTATTTGTTTATTAAAAAAAAATTAGGAAAGTACAGAAAAACTTACGTGAAATACCATGAAATCAACGTATGCATATTTCGATTGGTCCCGATTACTTGTATTCACTTATGCAGAACTTTCTAGTTCGAATCAATATTCTAAGTACGTTTCCACTTGCAGCTTGTATTTTTCCAAAATGAATAATATGTGACAGATTTTCAACTGTAAAGTATTAATGATTCATTAAATTACTATGATTAAAGTATTAATAATTTACAAATGATAAAATCTTATCTTGAATGTTTTTTAGAAGAACTTCTATGAATGTAAGAGACCGTGATGAGATTAGAAAAAATCTGCGTTACGTTATCTAAAATATTCCATACTGTACTCATAACCGTACCATTGACAAAAAATAAAAATAAAATACATGATCCCAGCAGCCAAAATCCATTAGTTCGTTTGACTAGTATTTCATGGTATATTCCTGTGCTATACTATAATTTTCGCCATCCCGTTTTCTATGGAAATGGCAAGTTTATTTCAGCTCAATTTTACAAATTTTTATTTCAAATAATTACAAAAGAATAAAACATCATTCATATACAAGTACAAAACAACCAAGGAGACATTAGTCCCATACTGGTTGTTACAATCACAATGTTTGTGTATGTTAAGATTACTGCAATAAGTTAGAATTATTGACAAATAGATAGAAAAATTATAATTAATGAAACAAAAGTAAAAATATGTATTATGAAGATAAGTGAAAATAAACAACAGAAAACAAAAGAAAATAAGAGAAAGGAAAGAGAGAAACGTAATTGTTGTTTCCCGTTTTTTTTAACGAAGCTCACTTGAATCCGTTATCTTCAATAAAATCATGTACGAAATATTCCTAATTTGTAAATAATGTTAGGATAAACACTATAAACGCTGTCATTATCATGTATATCAAACGAAAATTTTCCGCTCTCAAGTACGGTTAAAAATAAATGTGTAAAATAAACTTGAAAACATTATCAAATGGAGTCGTATGTAGAGTCTTATTAGAATAACATAAAAAATTAAATATTCTGGAAAAAGTTCTTAAAAAAAGTAAAAAAGAACAAATGGTGATAGAATATTTTGAAACGAAAGAGATTAATGGGAGATCTACGTTTTTGTAATAAATGCAATATTTTATCACGGTTTGTTTCTTCTTTATTACTTTTTTTAATACGCAACTACTTATAAGAAGACATTTCATTCACATTCGGACTTATTAATTTCATTCAATTGTGATTTTATATAATAACAAAATCTTTGTGAAGAAAATATATTATATTCCATACACATAAAAATTTCAATTATGATTATGCGTAAATTCAAATTTATCCCATTGAGAAATTATTTTTTTTTTATTTGATTGAAATAACTTACACAATGTTTTCAAGAACAGTTATCATAGAATTCACATAACATTGAAATCTTTTATTTCATTAAGCGCGTAGTAGGTTAATCCGAATGGAAAATCAAATTCTTTGTCCTCATCAAAAAGAAAATTGTTTTTAATTATGAAAACAAATGTGCTAACTAGCGTTTAATATTCTCTTTCAGTTTTCTCCAAGTCCGGGATTACACTTTAAAATTTGGATAAAAGCTCTTTTCCAAAACTGGAAAAAAACAACCAATAAGACGACCAGTATGTTTACAGTGTAATCTCGGCCTCAAAGCCGAGATTACACTGTAAAACTTGTAAAAGTGTTTTTATAAAACTTGAAAAATACAACCAGTAAGCTGATTGATTACATTCGAGAAAATGCAATCGATCAGTTTATTGATTGTATTTTTCAAGTTTTATAAAAGCACTTTTACAAAACTTTTATAGTGTAATCCCGACCAAAGGAAAAAATGGTGCCAACAGTCATTTTGGAAATATAGTCCATGCCACTGGATGTGATCATATTATGACTCAGGATTTCTAATAACAATAACCAAATGAATCTATATCCAAAAAAAGTC